>NW_009191218.1:1338-2282 GCF_000690835.1 Fulmarus glacialis | reverse complement strand
CTTGGGCAGCTCTGGCACGCAGGGCAGCGCTCCCTGCCCGGCCCGTTGGCTCGCTCTGCTAATCATGACCAGCGGCGGTGCGAGGAGGAGGAGGACGTTGTCTCCCGGGCTGGCGGGTTTGATGTGGGTGAGCTCAGTAACCGGCTGGCAGAGCGGTCCAGAGCGGGAGGCGCTTGGGAGCAGGATGGGGACCCGGAGCCAAGCCGCTGGGCTGATGTTTTCCGGGAGCATTGCTGGCGCTCGCGGTCTCAATTACAGGGTGGAAATATTAAGGCAGGTTGTGATTATCAGGACAGGGATGGGGTTTTCTGCTTGCTTTTTTTCTCTTTTCTTTCTTTTTTCCTTTTTTCTCCCTTTTTTTTTCCCCCCTCCCCTTGGTTCTCACATAGCCCTCAGGGATGACCTCCCTGCGACGCAGGCAGCCCCTCCTGGTCGGTCGGTACACCTCGGGCAGGAGAAACAGCTGATGCTGGGGAGACTGGGAGGACTGGGGAAGGCAGGAGGGGTGGAGGAGAGGGGCCCGCAGCCGCTGTGGCTGGGCTGGGTGGGCAGGCAGCAGCAGGACAGAGCTGACTGGGGCTCAGCCCAACCCGGTGCAATATTCATACCCAGCAAAACTGGGAAAGCACCAACCCCCCATCCCACCTCCATTTATTATTGTGCATCTGATTTTTTTTTCTTTTTTCCCCGCCGGTATTGTGACTCACGATCATTTTTTATATCTCAGTGTTGGAGGTCGAAAGTGTAACAGTAACCTATATTAAAAAAAAAATTACCGACTGCTCGGTCGAGCTGCTGTCTGTACCAGTTACCTCGCTGGAAAACAGGTAGCAGAGGTCTGGGCTGGTAGTGCAGAAATGTTGAAGAACAGGAGCCAAAAAGCAATAGAGAAAATTGTGGTTACTTGAGTGTTTCCATGACGTGAGCGTGCGCCCGAGGCTCCT
>NW_009191218.1:0-1300 GCF_000690835.1 Fulmarus glacialis | reverse complement strand
CTGCCTGCTCCGCCAGCGGCCCAGCAATGACCGGGCGGGTGGCGATGAGCGATGCGGGGACAGGAGACTCGTTATTCCTGCTAGGATTGATACAATTAATGCTAACGGGGCTTTTCCAAGGGGGGTGACTTGCCTGAGTTGAGCCAGTCGTCTCCTGAAAGGAGGGTCGGATTTGGGTCCGAAGTGTTGCTCTTTTGAAGAGAAGTTGAATTCATCCTTGCTAGCAATTAACCTCGTGGCTGTAACTAGTATTTTGCCCTTTTTTTGTGGGAACCTCCCAGTTTTTGAGGTTTGGCTGCTCGTTATCACTCTATCACTCTATAAAAGTCCAAGGTCAGGCTGTGGTTTGGTACCAGTCCCGTCTGGGGGGGGGTCCGTGCCCACGCGCCGCCCGGTCCCCAGGCATCGGGCTTCTCCGGGGCACGCGGTGGCATCTCTTTGTGACCCGTGGTGCCTGAAATCGGAACTTGTGTACCTCTTTTTGAAGTCTAGACCTATAGTACTCCTAAACGCAGGTGTCTCCGCTTTGATCATCAAAATCCTCCTAGAATTTAAATGTCCAGCAACCTGCTGGGTGTGCCAACGGAGGTCCTGCCTTCGTCACCCGCGCTCCCACGTGAACCCATTTGAGATTTTATATATATAGATGTATGTATCTATCTTTGTATCTCTCTCTCTATCTATATCTATCTCTCTATATCTCCCATTTGAGATTTTTTATATATATATGTGTCTCCTATTTGAGATTATCTCTCTCTCCCCCCCATTTGAGATTTTATCTCTCTCTCTCTCTCCCATTTGAGATTATATCTGTATATCTCTCTATCCCATTTGAGATTACATCTGTACGTTTCTCTATCCCATTTGAGATTATATATAAAAAAAAGTATGTATATAATTTCCTCCCCCCCCCTCCCCCAACATTAAAAGTATGTATATCATTTCCCCCCCCCCCTCCCCCAACATTTGCAAGTCACTGTAGGACACCTTTGGATAAAAGGTCCCTTTATGGAGAGGAAGCAAACCACAGACAATAAAAAGAGATTTATTCCCCCTGGGAGCTAACAGGTCCGAGCCCACCTCGGGCTCTGCAGGGCTGAAGGGTGAAGGCACTCGAGGACGCGTGACACCGCGCCGGTGGCCCGGCCCAGCCGCGCGGCAGGGTCACCGCCAGCATCGGAGGTGCGATGTTTTGGGGAGGAAATCCGCTTCTTGCTCTTGCGTGTCCCCGGTGCCCCTGGGTTCCTGTCCGCGGTATTTTTGCTTTGGGTGTTTCCTGCTATTTAGCCACTCCGTGTAT
>NW_009191217.1:1253-1487 GCF_000690835.1 Fulmarus glacialis | reverse complement strand
GAGCACGGCGAGGAAAAGCTGTCGGATTATCCCAAAGCGCTTCGTGTCCAGACCGACATCGCGGGAAGGGGCTAGCAGAGATGCACAAACCCGGCATTTCTCCCCCATCACCTGCTGTTGGCTCCCGGCACGGTTTAGGCTATTTCCGCCGAGGGTTTCCCCGAAGCTTTGCTCACCTGCACGGCCGCTCGCTCAGCCGTGTTTGTACACAGCCCTGGTTTTGCTCGGGGCCAA
>NW_009191217.1:522-1123 GCF_000690835.1 Fulmarus glacialis | reverse complement strand
CAGCCGAGTGCGTGAACCGTGCGCGGCCGTCTGGGTCGGAGGAACCCGAACCCAGGGCACCTGCGGCTGCGTCACGCAACAGGGACGGGCTCGTCATGACGCTGGCCGGCATCGTGACGGGGGCCGGAAGGGGGATGTCCAGGGGCTGGAAGAGGGATGTCCAGGGAGGATAAGGGTCACCCCGCAGGCGATGTCCCCTGGGGCTCCCACAGGAGCTGATAAGAACCGAATTCCTTCGCATCCCAACCCAGCCGCAGGCAGAGCCCTCAGGTTAATCATCAACCCAGATACTGGAAAATCCCGTTCCCTGCCTCTCCGGGGCCCCGTTTCGGAAACGGAAAGCCTCATCCCCTCCTGCGGGACCCTGCGCCCCAACTCCGCGGGGTCTGACCCAAAACCAAACCGCGCTCTCCATCGTCACGCCAAGGGCAGTGCTCCGCCGCGGCGCCCCGAGACCACCGGTGCGGCACAGGCCGCGCCGTAAGGTGTTTACCGCGGCACCGATCAGGTCAGTTTACCAGTTTCCAAGCAAGTCGTGCCTTTGAAACCAGAATTATTTTGATCCACACACTCGTGGGGATAAATATTTCCCGGGAGACAC
>NW_009191217.1:0-206 GCF_000690835.1 Fulmarus glacialis | reverse complement strand
GCGGGGCGCGGATGCTCCGGTTTCACCCCAAACCGGGGGCCCCCGTCCCGCCCCCCGTCGTTGCGATCCCCAGGGCAGGTCGGGCAGCACGAACGCGGGAGCCAGCGCGCAAACACACAGCCGTCACCCAAACCCCGGGTACGGCAAAGCCTCCGTCCCCGGGGCAGCCCTCGGAGGCGATGCTGCAGCTCCCACCCCCAAAAAAG
>NW_009191216.1:36828-37600 GCF_000690835.1 Fulmarus glacialis | reverse complement strand
GTTGGTGCAAGTGGAGGACAAGGGCGAGCCCCGTCGGCGGGGGTACCTTCAGGTCAACGTCACCGTCCAGGACATCAATGACAACCCACCCATCTTCAGCCAGACTCTTTACCAGGCACGAGTGCCTGAGGATGCGCCTGTTGGGGCCAGCGTTCTCCAGGTGGCTGCAGCTGATGCTGATGAAGGCACCAACGCTGACATCCGCTACCGCCTGGAAGGAGGTGATGGTGGTGGTGGTGGGGAGGGGGCTGGCAGCCTCCCGTTTGAGGTGGACCCTGAGAGCGGGGTGATCCGCATCCGGGAGCGCTTGGACTACGAGGTGCGACAGCAGTACTCGCTGACGGTGCAGGCCATGGACCGAGGGGTGCCGGCGCTGAGCGGCCGGGCTGAGGCCCTCATCCGCCTGCTCGACGTCAATGACAACGAGCCCCGGGTGAAGTTTCGCTATTTCCCGGCCACCTCCCGCTTTGCCTCCGTGGACGAGAACGCGGCCCCTGGCACGGTGGTGGCCCTGCTGACGGTGAGCGATGCCGACTCCCCCGCGGCCAACGGGAACATCTCTGTGTCGATCCTGGCGGGAAACGAGCAGCGGCACTTTGAGGTGCACAGCAGTAAGGTACCCAACCTCAGCCTTATAAAGGTAGCGGCCGCGTTGGACCGGGAACGCATCCCGGCCTATAACCTTACGGTGGCGGTGGCTGATAACTACGGGGCCCCGCCGCCACCCCCGGGGTCCCCCACCTCTTCCCCTTCCCCCCGCGGGGGGGTGGGG
>NW_009191216.1:12179-36808 GCF_000690835.1 Fulmarus glacialis | reverse complement strand
TCCCTTTCCCCCGATGGGGCGGTGGTGTCTCCCGTGAGCCGCTCGTCAGTAGCTAGCCTGGTGATCTTTGTGAATGACATTAACGACCACCCCCCCGTCTTCGGGCAGTCGGTCTACAGGGTGAACATCAGTGAGGAGGTGCCCCTGGGCAGCTACGTGCGGGGCCTGAGTGCCACGGACCGTGACTCGGGCCTCAACGCCAACCTCAAATACAGCATCGTCTCGGGCAACGAGCTTGGCTGGTTTCGCATCAGCGAGCACAGCGGGCTGGTCACCACGGCCGGCCCCACCCCCCCGTCTTCGGGCAGTCGGTCTACAGGGTGAACATCAGTGAGGAGGTGCCCCTGGGCAGCTACGTGCGGGGCCTGAGTGCCACGGACCGTGACTCGGGCCTCAACGCCAACCTCAAATACAGCATCGTCTCGGGCAACGAGCTTGGCTGGTTTCGCATCAGCGAGCACAGCGGGCTGGTCACCACGGCCGGCCCTGACGGCGGCACCGCCGGGCATGCTGCGGGCACGTCCATCTCCAGCAGGCTGGACCGGGAGACTGCTTCTCAGGTGGTGCTCAACATCAGTGCCCGCGACCAGGGGGTGCAGCCCAAGTTCTCCTACGCGCAGCTGGTGGTGACCATCCTGGATGTCAACGACAACAAACCTCGCTTCAGTCAACCCGAGGGCTACCAGGTGTCCCTGGCTGAAAACTCCCCGTCAGGAACTGAGCTGCTGGTCCTGAGTGCCACAGATGGGGACCTGGGGGACAATGGGACCGTCCGCTTCTCCCTGCAGGAAGCTGAGCCGGCGCTGGCAGCGGTTGGCCCCTCCTCGGTGACCCCTCGCCGGATCTTTCGCTTGGATCCCGTGTCGGGCAAGCTCAGCACCATCTCGCAGCTAGACCGGGAGGAGCAGGCTCACTTCTCCCTGCAGGTCCTGGCCACTGATTTAGGCTCTCCTCCCCTTTCTTCGGTAGCCCGAGTTAATGTGAGTCTCCTGGATGTGAATGACAATAGCCCTGTGTTTTACCCCGTTCAGTATTTTGCCCATATCCAAGAGAATGAGCCAGCCGGAACCTATGTGACCACAGTGTCTGCCACGGACCCTGATCTGGGACCCAATGGGACGGTCAAGTACAGCATCTCAGCTGGAGACACCTCCAGGTTTCAGGTCCATGGCCAGACAGGGGTCATCACAACCAAAATAGCCCTTGACAGGGAGGAGAAAACTGCTTACCAGTTGCAGATCGTGGCCACTGATGGTGGCCATCTTCAGTCGCAGAACCAAGCCATTGTCACCATAACTGTCTTGGACACCCAGGACAATCCACCTGTTTTCAGCCAGGGCACGTACAGTTTTGTTGTCTTTGAAAACGTTGCTCTAGGTTACCACGTAGGTACTGTTTTTGCTTCCACCATGGACCTCAACACCAACATCAGTTACCTTATTACGACAGGTGACCAAAGGGGCATGTTTGCCATCAACCGAGTGACGGGGCAGATCACCACAGCCAGTATTATTGACAGGGAGGAGCAAGCATTTTACCAGCTGAAGGTGGTCGCTAGTGGTGGGGCGATAACTGGAGACGCTATGGTCAATATAACTGTCAAAGATTTAAATGACAATTCCCCACACTTTATTCACGCGGTGGAAAGTGTAAATGTGGTTGAAAACTGGAAAGCTGGGCATACCATATTCCAGGCCAAAGCTCTTGATCCTGATGAAGGTGTCAATGGCGTGGTCCTTTACAGCCTTAAGCAAAACCCAAAGGGCTTGTTTTCAATCAGTGAACAAACAGGTGCCATAAGCTTAATAGGGCCACTTGACATAAATGCTGGGTCTTACCAGGTTGAAATCCTGGCCTCGGATATGGGGGTGCCACAGCTGTCCTCTAACTTCATCCTGACTGTCTCTGTCCATGATGTAAATGATAACCCGCCTGTGTTTGACCAGCTTTCCTATGAAATTACTATTTTGGAGTCGGAGCCTGTGAATTCCAGGTTCTTTAAGGTGCAGGCTTCCGACAAAGACTCGGGAGTGAATGGTGAAATAGCTTATAGTATAATTGAAGGAAATGCTGGGGATGCCTTTGGCATATTCCCAGATGGTCAGCTGTATATAAAGAGCGAACTGGACCGTGAACTTCAGGAGAGATACATTTTACTGGTTGTTGCCTCTGATAGAGCAGTAGAACCCCTCAATGCTACTGTGAACGTTACCGTAATTCTGGAGGATGTAAATGATAACAGGCCCCTGTTCAACAGTACCAACTATGTGTTTTATTTTGAAGAGGAGCAGAGAGGTGGATCGTATGTAGGTAAAATAAATGCTGTAGATAAAGACTTTGGGCCAAATGGTGAGGTCAGGTACTCCTTTGAGCATATGCAGCCGGATTTTGAGCTGAACACGGTAACTGGGGAAATAAGAAGCACTCATCAGTTTGACAGAGAAGCTCTTATGAGACAAAGGGGAGCTGCAGTATTTAGTCTCACGGTAATAGCGACAGATCAGGGGTTGCCAAAGCCTCTAAAGGATCAGGCAACTGTACAAATCTACATGAAAGACATCAATGATAATGCCCCCAAATTTTTGAAAGATCTCTACCAAGCTACCATATCAGAATTGGCAGCGAATCTGACACAGGTTCTGAGGGTTTCCGCCTCAGATGTTGATGAAGGGGTTAATGGATTGATTCACTACTCTGTAATCAAGGGAAATGAAGAAAAACAGTTTGCAATAGAGAGTAGCACGGGCCAAGTGACCTTAGTAGGCAAACTAGATCATGAAGCTACTGCATCATATTCGCTTGTCATCCAAGCAGTAGACTCTGGAACGGTTCCCCTAAGTTCAACTTGCATGTTGAGCATTGATGTATTGGATGAAAATGACAACAGTCCTTCCTTCCCTAAATCAACCTTGTTAGTGGATGTCTTGGAAAATATGAGAGTCGGTGAACTTGTGTCATCTGTCACTGCCACTGATTCTGATTCAGGTGACAATGCTGACCTCCACTATAGCATTACGGGGACAAACAATCACGGGACCTTTAGCATCAGTCCCAACACCGGTAGTATTTTTCTTGCAAAGAAATTGGACTTTGAGACGCAATCTCTGTATAAGCTAAATATAACAGCAAAAGACCAAGGAAGGCCACCACGGTCATCTACAATGTCAGTGGTGATACACGTTAGGGATTTTAATGACAACCCTCCTCATTTTCCTCCAGGGGACATCTTTAAATCTATTGTTGAGAACGTTCCTGTTGGTAGCTCTGTCATTTCCGTGGCTGCTCATGATCCAGATGCCGATATTAATGGGCAGCTGACGTATGCGATCATTCAACAGATGCCACGGGGTAATCATTTCCGTATAGATGAAGTGAGAGGGACAATATTTACCAATGCCGAAATAGATCGCGAGTTTGCTAATCTCTTTGAGTTAACAGTCAAAGCCACCGATCAGGCTGTTCCTGTGGAGTCCAGACGATTTGCTTTGAAGAACGTGACCGTTTTGGTGACGGATCAAAATGACAACGTTCCCGTGTTCATATCGCAAAATGCTCTCGCAGCCGACCCTTCGGTTGTGATCGGTTCGATCCTAACGACAATTATTGCTGCGGATCCTGACGAGGGCGCCAACGGAGAAGTGGAATATGAAATAGTCAATGGAGATACCGAAACCTTCATTGTGGATCGCTATAGCGGAGATTTGAGAGTAGCGTCAGCTTTGGTGCCTTCTCAGCTCATATACAATCTCATAGTTTCTGCCACGGATCTTGGCCCTGAAAGGAGAAAATCCACCACCGAGATGACTATAATTTTGCAAGGGGTTGACGGGCCTGTCTTCACTCAGCCGAAATACATAACCATCTTAAAAGAAGGTGAGCCTATCGGGACAAACGTGATATCTATCGAAGCGGCGAGTCCGCGGGGCTCCGAAGCTCAGGTGGAATATTACATCGTGTCCGTCCGATGCGAAGATAAGAGTCTCGGGCGCCTCTTCACCATCGGGCGCCATACTGGTGTCATCCAGACCGCTGCCATTTTGGACAGGGAGCAAGGAGCGCGTCTCTACTTGGTGGATGTTTATGCCATTGAAAAGTCGTCTGTTTTGCCCCGCACACAACGAGCAGAGGTAAAGCTTTTATTCAGTCATTATTTACCTGTTTGCTTTCTAAACGAGCCATTTTGTGTATTTGTCGTTAGCTGTTTTACAGACGGTAGTGCACAGCAGGAGACCTGAAAGCTAAGTCTGCCGATCCACTAGTTAAAGATAACCTTTCAATTAGGATACCCCAAACTGTTTTCCTCAAAGTCGCCTCGAGAAATTTGAGAGAGGCTTAGGCATAGTGCTTAAATTTGGTACTGTAGGCACAATGTTGGTCAAATAAATTTTAGGTACGAAATACTTTAGGTGCTAAAAGCTTTAATCACGGGCATTTTGGAGTTTTGCATGCCTTCTTGTTTTAGCAATGGTTAATTATTTTAAGTCTTTCTATTCCTATGTGAATTACAACTGAACTTCTTTTGCTACCGTCATCATGTCAGTATTTGCCTGGGAAGTGGCCAGCAGGGGATTGCTCTCTGAAGAGCTCATCTGGTGTCTCAAGACTTTGATGTGCTTGGTGTCCCTGCCTGGTTAAGTCCCTCAGATAGGTCTCCTCATGCACCTCCAATTTAGGTTCCTTCTTTACCCTCGCTGATGAGTATGAAAATGGTCTTGTTTTTGTTCTTGGATGTGACAGACTGTAAAAGCGTAACAGTTCAGCTAACAACTTTCCTTATCACAAAGCCATTTGCCTTGACTGAAGGGTCTTTAAGTGTTCTCTGCATGACTAGCTTGAGGAGCAAAGGGTGGAAAACAGGTTTGAAACATCGTCTGTGAAGTACAAATGTTTTATTTGCTCCGTCTGGTCATTGAGCCACGGAGCTGTTCGTTTACACCATCCTTGCTGTCTTCTGCAGGAATATTGAGAAGCCTGGTGTGAAAGGGAGCCTGGTGTTTTTGTTTTAAGTTGCACCATCTTCTGGAGCTGCCGTCTGCACTTCACTATGAGCCATTTAACTTGCAGTTCCTGGAGGTTTGGGGCCGGCACTGCGGAGTGGGTCAACCAGCAGAGGATGCTGGCAGCGTGTAGTGGTTCAACCGTTTCCCTCGCCAGCTGAATGTATTACCTCAATATCGCATAGCCCTATGCATCCCAGGCATTACCCCCAGATATGCTTCCTCTCGGGAATTACGTCTTAGTTTTGAGCCACTGAGCATACTGTGGTGGTTTGGGTTTTTTTTCTTTTTGATTTTTAGCAGATCTGGTATTTCTAATTCTTACTTGGCAGCTTAGCTTTTTCTCTTCATAGCCGCTTTTTTGTTGTTTTACTGTAGTTTAAGAATGATCTGTATACGTGAGTAACCTCACTCTCATCAGTCACTGGCAGTGACTGATGCTCTGCAAAGTAATTGTTAGGCAGGGAGTTTGAGCGCTGTTCAAACGCAAAGATTTCTTAGCACGTATGAGAGAGTTCATCTTAGTGTGTGTGCTATGTGCTGTTGATTATCAGCTTTTGAAGAGCAGTAGTGTGTTGGAAAATGACCTGTTCTAGTAGTGCTGCTGGTTTAAATACCCCTGCTAGTACTTTGTAAAAGCTTCAACCTTTATCATTTTTTTCTTTTATTGTTCTTATTACGTCATATTTTGTCCTGACGGACAGTTGTTTTGAGGGTTAAGCCTTTGTCACTGGGTATTTGGATCACAATCCTTCAACTTTGAGTCTGCCTGCATGACTGAAATGTTTCTTGACTGGAGAAGGACCCTATGCTTGCAATAGTCTCGCACATTGTAAAAGTATTTAATATGAATATTTGGTGAGCAGGGAAGAGAACAACCGTTGAAACTTTAAACAAATTTTACATTGTTGAAAACAAATCACTCCTGAAATCAAAAGCAAATGTTTTATTCTGTAAAGAACATTGGAAGCAATAGCTGGGAGCTAGGATTTCGTATTGCTGGTCCTATCTTTATAGCTTCTAAAATGCTTCTTCTCCCAAACATAATTAGCGTACTGTGCTTCTTTAGAAATATATTATAAATTATAATCAGCTACCAACTTTAAAAAACGTAACCATATGCAGTCTTTCTCTTGACTGATTGAATTTCTCTGCAGTGGCTTTTGCTGTCCCACACTTGAACAAGAACTACTACAGTGACAGTCTTTGTGCAAGCTGACTGTCAGTGGGTGCTGAATAAGCGATGCAGCTTTTTTCCATGTTGCTTTTGGGTGGCAACTTTTTTTGGTTTTGGTTTGATGTATGCAGTATACACATTTTGGTCTTAGAGTTTGCTGCCAATCTTCTTTCATAAAAAACCAGCCAGTACCCAAGTACGTGAACTCTCTCTCTTATCTTTGGAAACCCACCTTAAAGCACACTCGTGCTAAAGTCTCTGTGCATCAACTGTGTAAATCAGAAGGTTTAATGTTTTATTCCAGGCCTGGTTTTTAAGGTCATGGCTTGAGTGGTGGTATAACCGGAACACTGACGAGGGACGATGAATGTGCGTGAACCTGTAGAATATCTAAAACTTAAGTGTTCTTTTGCCCATAATGTCTCCAACTTTTTTTGGTGCATACATGGCAAGATGAAGACTGACTGATTCTAGATTCCCCCTTGAGAAGTAAGTTGTAAAGCATTGATGCAGGTGTGCAGAAAAAGCCCAATAGGTCTGGTACCAGTACACCTGACAGCTTTCTGAACAGATAAGCTGGATATAAGTTTTGTTGGTTTGTTTTCTGTTTGATGGTGGTTTTTTTTTTTTTTTTTGTGTGTGTGTGCATCAGGAAAAAGCTTGAGTATTGTGTATTTTCTTTCTTCCTTCTCTTATGAAGAGTATGTTGGGTTTTGTTTCTGAATATGGTTAAAGAAAAGAGTAATAGGATGTGCTTAACAACTTCTACATTCTTCTTCACTGCCTGTTACGCCTTCTGCCCTGATGCCAGGCATCTTCTTCAATGCGGGTGGCATGCGAGTGAACCGCTGAGCACCCAGAGCCACCCGGTGTTAAACCTGCTAGCTGAGGCTGATGAAGAAAGCAGCAGTAGCAAGAAAGCTAATAGATCTTTTTGGCTCATGTGGACTTTAGGAATGGTTTTGGGTGGCACACACCTGGTGTGAAATGGAGATATTTACAGCTTCGAAACAGTGACTAGGGTTTGTCTAGCCAGCAGGCAGTATAAAAGAAAAGCAGGCTTGCGTGAAACCACTTACTCTAGAAGTGAATCAATCCTTGTCCTTGGGAAATGGTGTTATTTCCCCCCCTGTACCCCCTAAATTCTGTCACTAAACTCTATTATTTTTTTATTTTTTAGTATCAACTATGCGGAAAAGATCCACCCAGTGCTCCAGCTGAAAAAGTCTCTTTCCAGTCTTTCTCCTCCATCCCTGGGGTTTGCCCCATAGGATCAGACTATAGCTCCACTGGTGGCATAGCGATCGGTTGTGTGCCAGCCCCTCCTGCAGAGAGGGTCCGAGGGGAGAGCTATGCGATGGCAGGACTGGGGTGGAGCCCCTTCTGAACCCAAAGCAGCTGACCTGCCTCCAACGGAAGAGTTACATTGTATTTTCAGTGAAGCAACAGCAAAGAGTTTAGAAAACAAAGAACAGTTTATTTACAGTTTGTGGATTCTTTTGTTTGTTAGCACTAGGTTTGTGTACGTTTCTGTGCTTGTTATTACTCTATGGAGAGAAAAGGGGGGGGGGGCAGAAAAGTGCAAGTCGTAAGGTAAAGCTTTATGCTCGGAGTCCCAAATACTTTGAGATTTGCAAAGAAAACCCAAGTGCTTGTTCCATTGTATTTTACACTAAGTGGTGTAATTTTGGATAGTTATTATTGAATTTGAAAGCTTTTTTTTTTAATTTTGGACTTTTAGCCTATTTCTGTATAATCTACAGCGACAAACCAGATGATTTGACATTGTGTGAATGTGCTCTGGGATCAGTCTTAGGTTTTCCCCGCTTGTATTAATCATTAGGTGTCGCACTGTTCTTCTCAGATAAGAAAAAAATAATGTAGGTGTCCTGACGGGAGCCCTTCTCTTTGCCATTTTACGCCTTTTTCTGTGTTTCTGCTGAAAGAAAAAACTCAGCAATTCCTTAGATCCTTTCTCTTGGCTCTCCGACATAAATTCTCTTTTAACCTCTTCAGGCAGGGCTGAGGGTTTCACCAGCATGATTTTATATTTAATATAGAATGACTAATGCATATTGGCATCACTTGAAAACCATGTGACTTTATTCAATCCTGCCTCCCAAAACAATGAGCGTATGCTGTGGGATATTTTGGGTGGTCGTATGGTGTACCCTGTTTCTCGGCTGGCAGTAATAATGGGAACGCAGGGACAATACCTCATCCTCTGTGCTGTGTTACTGGGGATTAAATGGAATTAGACAGGATCTCTAGTTTGCACGTTTAACCCTTCAGTGGACGGCTTCCTTGGGAGGAGCAGTGGGTTTGCTAGGGACCAGCGGTGCTAACTTGTGTATCGTGTATGGCAAACGAGAGGGTAACAGTTTGGGAGGTGAATTACTTCTTCAGTTAAACATCTTTCATGTATTTTAAATAGGTTCATAGTTTCCAAGGAAGGGAGAGAAGGGTATAAATGAGGAAAATGTATAAAGTTGAAATGAAAGATTAAGTGATGGCATTGAAAATGGAAACGCTTGGAGAGGCAGATCAGTGATGCTAGCAGCACTTTTTACCTGTGTTTGTTAACATGCTCTCAAAAGAGGGGCGATTGCCTTCATTTTCAGACAGGGAACGTCAGGCGCTGAGTTTTCTTTTGCATTTGTACATTCGTAGCTGCTTTTTGTGCTCCATTTCATGACTGGCACTATTGGGAAGCTTGGACTTCGAAGCTGGGGGAGGCTTTTATCTCCCAAATCCATAGCCTAGGAAAAAAGTGTTCGTTCTTTAATCAGGCAAGATACGGGGGTTTTGGACAATGCTTACTGCGGGCATAATAAAGATCTGGAAATTAATGGCAGAATGAATGGCCCTCTCCTCCGGGAAAGAAAATCACGGGACATTTCATCTTGACTCAGAGTGAACCGCAGCCGTGGCCATAAAACCGCGATCGCATGATGTGACTACTTTATGTGGAGCTTTTTGACTCAGCCCAGCCTAGCTCGGCGGCTTAGCGAGCTCTGCCTCACTGCTGCGCCCCGCGGGTCCTCGCTGGACCCAGGAGTGAGATGGAGGTACTCAAAAACTGTCTCCTCCGCTGCACGTATCTGGTGCAGAGCTCCAGAAACCCGGACGAAGAAAGGGGAGATGCTGCTAAGCAGGGGTGACGGCGTACGCCGAGCCGTAGGGGCACGATGCATCCATCCCTTGTGCTGTTTGGGCTGGGTACCGCTTCAGGGGCGCGGGGCTAGACCTCGCATCCCTTTGGGAGAGGGAAAGGGGTGGATTGGTGGGGCAAAACATTGAAGGTGTTACTTTTCTAACCCAGCTGGCTAACGGTGGAGGGCTTTAAATTTAGTAAGAGAATTTGAAACCCGCTTCAGAGAGGTCTTATCTGGCATGTCTCGTATTTACCAGTACAAATAAGAACAATGGGGTACTCCTTGTATTCATACTATTTATAAATCGTTTTATTCTTTAATGATACATGGCACATTGATTGTAGCTTGACAAAGGAAACTACTTACGAAACGTTTGAGTAAACAATGAAAATCTGCTGCCTTGTCCCAGCTCCAAAGCCAGCTTTTTTTCTTTCTAGTGCTGATACTACTGATTCTGAGAAACGTGTAATTATTTAGGTTATTGCTGTCATTTGCACTGATCTGAAAAGGGATCTCTAAGCTCTCCTTGAACTAGAGTGGGAGATGAATGTGCCTTACGTCAAAAACTGGTCCAAACCAATTTGTGAGTTTCAGTTCGAAGTTGTGCCTTTTTTTCATCCTTTCTAATTTCTTTAATGATTCTGCCTTGCTACGTTTTCTTAATATCTAGAATTTCTCATTTCTTTGCTATTTTAGCAGCCTCTGGGCATTTTTGCATGTGAGGTCACTTCATAATTTTTACATTAAAAATCACTAGACTTTAAAAACAACATTCTTTATTATGGAAAATATTCTTTTTCATGCGTCTCTAATGCAAACACTAGAAATAATAGCCAAAAACCCGAGTGAAATTTTCACATGCTTATTTTTGCTAAGTGTTAAATTCTTCATACGAATCTCTAAATGATTCTTGGGTTCTATTGATATTAGTAAGCGAGTCCTTTTCCATGTAAAATGATACCCCCCCGAGCTGCTGGAGTGCAGGTTTCTTTCCACGTGTTAGTGTTAGGTGAAGCAATCGCTGGCTGTTCATGGAGGAGAACTGCAGAAGTTGGTCGCCAAAGCCTGCCTGCCCTCTTGGTGTCTCCAGCTCTCACCACTAGCTTTACTGGGGTAAGACTATGTGGTCGTTGGCTCCTGAAATCTTTGCTGTTGTCTTTTCCCGTTTCCTGTGCCTATCTTGAACCTTGAGACTGCATCTCATCAGAGGGTGGTTGTACCCTTTTGACTGACGGAAGGAGGCTCCGGACGTTTCCATGGTCTCTTCTGAGTCTTTTCAGAGGTTGGATGTTGTTGAACCACCGCTCCGAGGGCCACTTCCCACCCCTCCAATAACAAGGTGCCCGTTTAATTTATATCAAAGCAACCCCGTAGCATGACATATTTCTACTGGTATAGTTTGTTTTAACTGGGTCTAGACTAGGGAGTAGCATTACTGTTAAGTCAGTTTGGTTTCTTACCCATGTAATTGTGTCTGTGCAAAACCTGTGTGTAGACAAGCCCTAATACTCTTGGGTTCTAATTAGAAAAGAAATTTACGGTGACTAAAATTGAAGTAAAACAAAGAGTTTTCCTAACATATTCTCGTAGTCAGGAAAAGTGATGCCGTATCGATATGGTACATCAGTACCACGCTGATTTGTTTCAGTAAATTTATAGCCTTACTTCACTTTGCCAAGAATAATACCAGATATGTTAGAGAAACTGTGTCTTTGTTTTACTACGATGTTTCTCTCTATTCTAATAAATCTTATTTTTAATTAGACCCTTAGTCTAGACTGTCACAGGTTTGTTTTTGTAGTGATCTATTTTTGTTTACATCCTCAGAGCAATAACATACCAAAAGGACAGTGGAACAGATGGAAACTGATAGCTATGATTGCACTGTAAAAATACATATAGTCGCATTAGTTAATGCAAAAGAATTTCAAAGAGCCTATTATGAAGTGGTAATTTATGTGCCAACAGCTATGCAAAAAGTAATGAAAACAAACGTTTCCCTTGACGTTTCATGTTCTGCAGTCTTCGCGCACACACACTGCTAATAGGCTGTTGCTTGTATTGACATAGTGATCTTCAATCAGTGTGTAAGGGTTCTCCTCTATTTATCGCAGCCATCCAGACATCCAGCTCTACAGACAGCAAGGCGTGCTCGTGGCGAAAACATTCAGCAGCCTCTGAGGCTCAGACAGACGGAAGGAGCTTTGGGGGCTCCTTCTTTTGGAGAAGAGCATCTTCTCGCAGTGCGTCACCTTCCCCTTCTCTGTACCCTGTGGCCCGGAGGTGGCATCCCCTGGCCAACTTTGGGTTCCCTGCCGTGGCCGTGTGAGGGAAGCTAACTCCTAAGAGCCTCTTGAAGTTGATCTGGATTCTCTAATGGCGCTGAAACACTAAGAAAAGATTTTTCTCACGGATCTTTAAGTGAAACCCGTGAGACTAGCTTTGAGATGTGCCATATGGCCAGTATGTGAAGTATCATCAGCATTAACACAAAATCGTAACTTTCTTGGTTTCATATATCGCATATATGATTTCATATATCAAATATGTATATTTCTTGATTTCGTATATCGCATACATTGCATTTTCCAGCCTCGTGGCTAGCTATGCTCTTCTAAATACGCATGTACATGCACGTGTCAGAATAACTCTTCCTTCAGCCACTCAGTTGGATCTGCTTGGAAAACAACCAAACTGGGTCAAGCAACGCTGTAGTTTTCTCTGTAGGATCTGCCTGTACCGTTTTCAGTCCTCATCAGGTACCTATCTGGACTGCTCCCAAGCAGGAGTCAAGCCCCAGCTTGCCATTATGAGCAAAGAAGTGTGTAAAAGGCGAGGGAAGCATGGCGATGTGACTCTGTATGTTAGTTTTTAGGAGGTTCAGAAAGGAAATAAGAAGGACGCGCTTGTTTCTTCCATAGGACCTGTGATACAAGGTGGGTGATGAAGGTTCAGAGCAAAGTCGTCGTGCGTTCTGTTTGGTGTGGCACGCGTGTGCCTGTGCTGCCCTGCCGTATGTCCCCAGCAACCTGAACTCTGACGTTTTTTGGGTTTTTTAATAAATAGAAGGGCATAAGAGAACACTAAAGCTACGTTTCAAGGACTGACATTGGTAGGTGTCTTCTGGGCCGCTGCTGCGGCACGAGAAGAGGTCAAGTGCTCCTGCCGCCCCTGGGAGCTGGGGCTCTGCACCGGAGCCCGCCGTGCCCCGCGTCTGCGTGAGGGCATGTCACCTGCGGCTCATTTAATTCTGTATGAACGGCGCCGATAGAACTGATGAGCTCGGAGACTGTGTGTCCTACCAGGTGACTTTTGACCCATTTCCAGGCCCTTAGTTGGATATATCTTTTACGGGGCAGCTTATTAGTACAGAGCATGACGGTCACCGCCGCTGATGGGAATGAACTTACAATTAACTTACAATTTTAAGCAACCGCCTCATATCTAGTCCTCTTTGGGCTTTTAGGCAAAAGTTTTGTTTTTGGTAGCTGTGACATTTCTTGAAATATAATCTAGGAGAAGGCTATTAATTCTAAGAATGTGTATATGATGTTTCACCTACCCAAATCTGTGGTCATCTTTTTAAGCTATGTTCAGAATTTATATCCTGCTTGGACCAAATTAATTTAAATAGCATCCAATGCTAGGTAGTGCTGAAATAAATTCTGCAATAGCAATTGGCTATTAAAACAAGAATTTGAAGCAGCTGGGTAGAGAAAAAACCAAGTTCACATCATAGGGCATATATGTATATTCAGATAGAAGAAACGCTACTTAAAACTTTAAGCTAGAGGTGTGCGTTTGCCACAGGCACTGTGTATGGGGAAATATAGGATAATGTTTCCCTTGCAGTATGCTAGGAGATAAATTGTTCCTCGGAGAGCTAGAGAGAAAACTGAGTTGAGGGCTTTTCATGTCAATTCATTTTTGGATCATTTTTGATAAATTAAGAGAATTCTACTGAAATAGTTCAGAGGAATAAGTAAGATGCCTGAGCTATGGTACACATCTGTAGTGTATGTGCTTAAAGCTTGAATTTTCCATAGGGGTTTTCTTCTACAGTGTTGCACTTCAGGTTTCCTGGTGCTTTTCCCCATTCCCCATTCTTTATTCTTTTCAAGACAACAAATCTTTTTAATCCATCAAAATGTCATGCTGTCTGAAATATGAAGACATGTTGCAATTACAAGGCTGTTTAGAAACAGAAGGTGAACTCAGGAGTTTATTGCCCTCTTATTCTTTCGAGACCTGCATTTTTGTTTGTGTGTGTTTGAATAACTTTTTCCTGAGCACGATTCTATTCCCTTTGAAAGTTGCCTAATAAAGCTTTTATGTCTGTCTTTTTGAGAAAAGAATTTCAACCTGTATTATTTCAGTGAACAAATTAATGAAAATCCAGATTTTAACCCCAGTAGGGTCATGTCAGATTGTCTGGGAACTAATTTATGGCGGTGGCGATCTTATATGAAGTAGAGGTTTTCCTTCCACTGTTCTCTAACAGCGCTCTTAACTCCCGCCTGTCTGGGAACTAATTTATGGCGGTGGCGATCTTATATGAAGTAGAGGTTTTCCTTCCACTGTTCTCTCTCTCTAACAGCGCTCTTAACTCTTGCCCTTCTAACTTTCGAGGAGTCAGCTTGTTTTGTTTTATTTTTACGTCTAAATTTCTTAACTCCAAATAATTCCTACGGTCAGCACCGAAAGTTGCAGGGGTTTTTATCATCTGTTTATTTCTCCGTCCCGTGTTTTCAAGTGGGGTTGCGGTTACCCAGAATAAGGTTAAGTGATGGTGTTGAGACGGTAATTCATTAAACGTAAGCGCCGATACCTTACGATTTCAAGCCCTGCGATCGAGAGACGGAGAACGCCGCTTGACCCGTGGGCTGGCGGAGCGGGGAGGAAGTGGGAGCGGACGTTTTCTTGCAGGGCAGGATGATATTGGGTAGGAGCAAGCGGCGCACACGCCTGCCAAAATACTTGGATCGGACCAAAGGAACACAGATGGCTGAGGCTGATAAAGGTGTCTCTTATTGTTGTGGTGTTTTTTTTTTTTTTTCTGCTCGGTACTGTTTTGAGTTTGTGTGTGTGAGAGGGGTAAGAGGGGAGGAAGACGACTGCATGAATATGTTTATTTTAATACATTTTACAGTGTAGGAAAGGAGTTGTATAAATTCAATACCGCTGCTCGGTAGGACGCCAAAGGCTGGAGCTAAGCCCTCCTTTTAGGTTTCTGCAACAAACGAACAATAATGCGTCCTCAGGGGTTTGTGTCATGCTGTCCGACCTTCGGTTCTTATCTGCTAATAGAAAAATCCCGATGCATCGCTGAAAGTAGCTCCTAAAAATTGGACCGAGAAGCTTTAAAAGCACGTGGCCGCCTCTGCTCTTAACCAACCTCAATGCTAGCTCTCCTCTTACACGGCCCCTTCGCGTCTCCTTGTTCCTCATCGTTTATTACCATGATTATTTGTTTGTTACCATGCTTTATGTGATGTGTGTATCTATAAACATGTATAAATAATGTCTTGTCCTCCGAGGAGGTAGTGCCAAAGTCTGCCGTGTGTTTGGCAGAGGAGGAAGCCGAGGCACCGCAGGACAGGGACGTGGGAGGGAGCTCCTGAGGGAAGAGCAAGTCCCACGGACTCTTAATCTGGGCAAAGTCCAGTTCTTCTTAGCGTTTGTTGTTTATTGTTGTCGAAATTAACTGGTCGCCGCTATCTAAAAACGGTATGTCTGAACTTTAAAGTTGCTTGCAGAAATAAATCGTTGTCACCAGACGTGGCGGTTGTTCCAAGTCTGTCGGATCTGTTACGCCCATGAGCAACCCCGTCCATCAGGGCAGGGCTGAGCAGAAGGGAGTAGAAGCAAGACCTTTTTTTCCTCCATCTATTTAAAGCCAAGTCTTAAACAGGCAATTTCATTAGAAGGCGTGAAGAAAGATTCATGTTTTGTAAATGATGGCAGTAATGTTCTCCTGCTCGTGACAGCTGGAAATCCGCAGGATGTTCTTGCTGGTGAGCATGAAAGATGGTACTTGAGACTTCATGCTAGGGCAAATAAATTTCATTTTGAATACCTTTTTCAATTTGCAGTCATTAAGTTGAGATATTGCAGTTGTTTTTCGTAGAAAGTAATATATTAAAAATCTAGTTGCGAAGCCATACTCCTAATGGTATACTGTAGATAACTGAGACCAAACTTGATCCAAAACAGGGCTATTTTGGTCTATTGTCTTCTAAATGCTCTTTCTCGCTTTCCTTGATCACCCCATACATATGTTTTTAAAACACACATCGAAATACTATTTTTTTTTGGTGCAGCAAAGCTGCCCCAAACTGATGGAGGGAGACAGTGTTTCATTCTGAGATTCAGTGCTATAAAAATTAATGTGCTTTTTTGATGCCTTGAGGTCTCACATGTGCAGTCTCTTCTATAAATACACCATAATATTATGATTATTAATTGTGGCTACTACTATACAACTAGAAAAATAAATGCTACGTTCCCTCTGAAAAAAGAAAAGCCCTTTGTGTGAGCAAGAAAATGCTACTTTTTTTCTTTGAAAATGTATCATTGTTATTACAGCTTTGGTTCTATAAAGGACGTACAAGCATGAGAATCTGGAATTTATAAACGAAATTTATTACTAGCAGTGGACTGGCTTTTCTTTGAGTTATGCTAATTTTCCATCACTGTAACTGTATTTTATTTGATTAAATTACTCTTCATTTACATTGGTATAACCAAGCAGAAAATGAGGCCTCGAGTAAATAAGACAGACCTATTTGTGTAAATTAAAATCTATATTGAAAGTGACACAGGGTAAACACTAAACATCTAACAAAAAACTTGCCTTTGCCAAGGAAATAAGGAAATCAAGACACTCTGCCGTTTATAATTAGGCACTTTACATGGATGTAGCTCCGTAAAAAGGAACATAAGACAATGGTATTAGCACAGTACTCCAAGGAAAAGAACTAGTGATAAATTATAGGGCGAAGCGGGCTACAGGAGAACTTAATGAAGAACAATTTTGTAAGAGCCTCTGTCGAGAAGTCAATTAAACTCTAGAAATTCATTTGTAAGCATATGCACTGCTCACTGTTCATGTAATTTAAAAATAAAGGGGAGCTTTATCTAGTATTAATTTAGAGTGCTTTCTGTTGTGGCGTAGTTTTAAAAAGACAAAAATGAGCTGCTTTATCTCACCTAAGTCAGGGGGTAGGTATTTGATGTTTACGTAGGCTGGGAAAAAGAATGGAGAAACCATCTAAAGTAGTTCGGTGGGGGCATGTAAACAGCCTAAAAGTTGCATACTTACCACACTTATTCCAGCTACTGATAGCTGCTTGCCCTTAGGAAAAGCAAAGAACAGGAGTTAAAAAAAAAAAAGGCAGCACTAAGAAGGGTTGTGTTGATGTGCCCACCTACATAATCTTGTGGGTTTTATCTTAATGAAAGTATTATTTGAAGTAATATTGCTTGGGAATAAGAATGGTTCTTTATGTGGGGAAGATGTAGGCTTAGAAAATGTAGTTGTTGAGAAAGCTAAGTGTGTGCACGTATGAAGACCTAACTACAAAATCCAGTTGTCTTCACTCCTCTGGTCACTTTTGGAGACCAGAAGGACTGCTAGTGTAAGGCTAACAGAATTCGACCTTCTGATAGCACCAGGACTTTTTGTAGGCCACCTCCCGATTTACAGGAAAATAAAATATTTGCTATGTAAAATAAAATGGGCTGCTCACTAGAACGGGAAATCCTTGGGAAATGTTTTAAGGACTTCACCAAAGGCAGTTTGAATGAATCTGTTTTCCTCTCTTGCTGCTGTCTGGACCAGCAGTCCTTTCAGTTGAAGTGGTGGTGAGTTTTGGAGTCACCTGCAAGCTCTCATCCCCTGCAAGTTTTCTCTTTCAGTATTTGCTTAATGTGGAGACTATAACGTTACACTTAAGGTATTTCTTCATTTGGCTCTCCAGATGCATCTAGCGCTTACGGCTGAATTCAGAGCACGTAACTTTAGCTTTGTAAGACTGATAAGCCACTTGTCAAGGCTGCCAGTATCTCCTCAGGGAAGGACAATAGATCCCCCGGAGACTGTCCTTCAGAGGCCATCAAGAAGGGGAGCGTGCCTATCTATCATGAGGTGGGAGACTCGCTTTCTCAAAGTGTCCACGCTGGGACCTGTGGGCCTTGCTTAAAGTAAGCCACTGTATTTGAGATTTGGCTAAGTTTGGGTAGTGAATCCCACAGTAGATGCAGGTTTCAGTTTACCTCAAGAATAGCGACCAGCAAATGCTTATAGCATGCTTGAGAGCAGGTTGGTGCTAACAGGTCTACCTTCCTATGGCCCCAAGTTCACCTGCAGATGGAAGGGTATTGTGTGTTCAATGGTTTACCCAAGTTTACATGGCAATCTCCTCTTTAGAAGAAATTCAGTTTTTTTAATAGTTTTTAAATTTTCATTTAAGAAAGTTGTATTGAAAACAAAGAATTGCTTTTAGTAGGCTGAAAGATACAGTCTTTCACCACCACTCCAAAATATATTTTAATATGATTATAACAAATATCTGGCTGTCTGTGTATTTCTTCATTTAAAAACCAGAAGTCCGGTGTTTAGAATAAAGGATTCTGAAACAGAAACGGTGCATTAGATTTCCTTTGCGACTCCCACAGACATTGATTAATTGGGACAGTCAGCATGGCTTGCTTCTAGAAAGAAAAAGCTTAATGATTAACTAAGTTCTTTTTCTGTGCCCCCCACCGAGCATATAAAATGCTTATAAAAGAATGTAGAAATGAGGCCGTTGGATTTGTTGTTGTTGTGCACAATAGAAACACAGCCGAATATTTCACAATATACTATATATAGCAGAAACATTAATTTCCATGTGATAGCTGTCAAGATCTGAATATAACAAGCTATGCTCCAAGTCATTCGGTGTTTTCTGGAGAGAAAAAAGCTGTTGTTCTCCCTGGGTTGTAGATAAAGTAACACCTATATTGAATGATTTGCCAACAGTTTTTACATATGTTGCAACACTGGAATTGAAAACCGGGCGTTTGGTAAGTTGTACCAAATTCTAAGCCAAATGACATTGCTCTGGCTTGATGTTTCTAGATGCCTAGTGAAAAGTAATAAGACTCGAGACGTGCCCTCTGTGAACATGTGAATTTTTTCATTGGTGTCGTCTGGGGAAATGAGAGATTTGTTCTATAAATAAGGGAACGGTAAGGCACCCTAGCGCAGTTGGCAATGGCCACTTGTAACTCCACGTTGTTGGTGACTGTCAGCAATGATTGTAGCATGCTGAAACCTGTAATTAAGCATCTCTTGAATGAAGTCTACGTAATATTCAGTATTTCTTTTAGCGGGATCAAATTCAACTCTGTTGAAATTACGTTGTCAAACTAGAGTACTGCATACGCTTGTGTAAAATGTGTGAGTAAAAGCATATGCTTTTGTAAAATGTGTTCTTGAGATTTGTTAATCAAAATACTTATCTTCTTATTTGTCTCTCTTTACTGGGATTTGATTTTTATCTAAAGTGGGAGGACAGCTGAGCTTCTGTTGTGCTTTAGGAAATTATTTGCTTTTACATCACGCAAATCTTCCCTCGCGTACGGGAGCCTGCAGAGTAGAGATGCCCTCAGGAGGGAACGGGACAGTAAGAGGGCTGATCGATCTTGTACGAATTGGATTCAACAGGAACAGCCCAATCTATGAAAATAGATGCAAACCTTGCGGAGATACCGTGATTTGTGGGGCATCACAGTTTTTGCTCCTGTTCAGTGACATTAGTTGCATTTCTCTGTTCTTAACCTCTCTCAAGACCCCTGATTTACTTTCTGGAAACTTTGTTCTTTTGGGGAAGAGTTTTCCTTGTATTAGCTGATAGCGCTTTGTAAATTGCTGTGATTTTTTTTCTCCTCCTCACCCCGTCACGTGAAGAAGATGGTAGGGTATAGCTATATGATTCACCACAAATTTTAAAGTACAAAAGTTTAGGTAACGTTGAATCCATTTAACAGATGTTATGTATAGACTGATGTGAAAGTTACAGCAGGATAGTTTCAATGTGGTGACTTTAATTGCCATATTTTGAAAGATATACCCTTTGTAAAACTACTTTATAAACATGACATTGTGGGTTTACACAGTCGATGCCTGTCAGTAGCTTCCAGCTCAATGTTCTCGTCTGAGCCCCCTAGAAGTCATTTTCCCTCTAAGTTATTATACTCAACCAGTGCTAGTTTCATAACTGCCGGCTTATGCGCCCCTAAGCATTTGAAATTTAGTTTTATCTTGACGGATGCTGGAATTCGGTCTCTTATAGCATGTGAATAGTGTCGTCAGAAAAATTTACAACTTCAAGTCCAAGCCTAACACATATTTTTGAGGGAATGTTTGTGTTACGGGCTGATAGGTTTTGTCTGGCTCCCCTGGCTTTCTAAAACATTGGTGGGATGATGGTCTGGTGGTCTCTCATCTTGAGGATTTACTTTCTTTTGAGGAACATAAATTCTACTCCAGGCTGGTTTGTATTAATTTTTTATTGTGACAGCGGCTTTATTTTCTGAAAGTGGCCTGCATTGGACATTAGTATCAAAGCTTTCAGTAGGTTTGGAGCGTCCGGGCATCTCCTAGGACTCGGTTACTTTCTTGTGTGCCTGTTTTGGGCGGGAAAAGATACCTCTGTAAGGCTGGACTTTGCTCTCAACGGGGAGGGCCACCATGCTGTATCCTTGGCATAACTGAAGCCACAGAATAACCTCATTTTCTTTAGAATCTTCTCTGTACTGAGCCTTCATCTATTTTTTTTTTACTTTTACTATGAAGTTCTGTTATCTGTCCTTATATCTTGCACAGAAGGCTGCTGGTTATTGAGTGCCCTGGCAGGGGAGGCGGATAAACACCCATGTCCCTCTTGCGAAGTACAGAGAGCCTCACATAGGAGAGCTGGAGAGAGGTGGTCAGGGCGAGGTGTTAGAAAACGGGGTGATATATCATGTCACCTGCCCTGGGGAAAGAGGTGAAGTGGAGCCCCTGATCCAACTAACCGTCATTGCTCGCTCTATTTATTCTTTTTTTTTCCTGCCTTTGCCCTGGCTCCGAATCCTGTAGCCCACATCTCCGAAGCGTCATCTTGAGAGGAAAGTCAGGCAGGCCACGAACTCGCTGCATGCACGTGCAACGGTGCTACGGAGCGAAGGAGACTTGCCCCAGGGGCTCCCACCGTCGCCCGCCTCTCGCTCTCCGTTTTGTGAACTACTTACCGGAGCGGTCGCCCAAAGTCAAATCATTGCAAGGTAATTCCTTGTGTAAGAACTCAGGCCTTGACTCGAGGGGATCACTTAAAAACGGTAAGGCAACAAACCTTTACGTTAGAAGACAGGTGCTATTTTTTTCTTGCTATTATACTCTAGTCTCCGTCATTGACGGCACCCATGGGTACTTTACTCTTCTGTTAATTTCCAAATGTTAATTATGTATGTGTGTGTGTTTATTTTAGTGTGTAGTCACTTGTATTTATTGTTCTTATTTAACACTTCTTCCTGCTCTGTTACTGGCAGCAGTATTTGATTTATTTCTGTGATTAATTCTTATCCCTTTGAAATCCACGGAGCCTTTAAAAAAGAAGAAAGAAATCCTAACAATAATAGTAGCATTCAAGCTCCTTTATCTTCATTTTGTTCCAGTGCAGTGGTGGATATTCCAGATTCTCCATGGTAATAGAGAAGTATTTCAGAAGCAAATATCTTGCCAGATCTTTGCATTTTCATTACAATTATTGCTGAGGAGAAAGAGTACTTTATCAGCCCTAGGCTTTGTAGCACTAGAACATGGATGTTTAAAGCTGATGCAAATGAGCGTTCTCTTTTCATTGTGAGTTTACTGCTGAAGTAGTGCGATTTTTAAGAACCAAAGACCTTTTCTTAGGCAGACCTCACTGGCATCTCTTTGGTAAGCAAGCGGCGCAATGCATCCCTGCGGCTCCTTACAGGCGGAACAGAAAGATCGCCTTTACTCGGCCTATTTTGTTACTCGCGGATTATGTGCATTAGCTGTTATCCCATTATACGGTACATTCACAACTGTTCTGTTCAGAGTCTGAAGTAACCAGGTTGGAACTGTGTATGGTCCCGCTGACATGAAAAGAGCACAGACAAAAAACGACCTGAGTGTTTGGCTACTGCGAGGACAAGTAATTAGCCAAAGATTTTTATTTATTTGAATCAGTTCAACATTTCTTTCTCCTTGTACGCTTACCTGCCTGACTGCTAGTCTCGGGCAGGCATCTCCCCGCTTCGGCTTCACGTATCACGTCTGGCCTCGGCCGCAAGCGGGGAGATGATTTGTAGGTCCCGAAGGTTCTGCCTGATCTTACAGTGGCACGGGTCGGGGTTTGTTCCTACGCTGTAATCTTGCCGAAACGAGGGTTGGAAGCCGCGGAGCTTCTCCACGTTAATCAAAGACGCGGTCAAGTTGCAGTAACGAGTACATTTCTTCTCCTACAATCGTGTTGTATTTTTGTTTTGTTTCATTCTCTTAACTTAATTCCATAACTGAGGTCCTACTTGGGACTGAACTTAGAATTAGCACTTGGAGCATTAAACCGTTTTAATATCCATTTATTCTACTTAGAGAATTTATGGGGCAAACGCTTTTGAAAGAAATAATTTTGGTTTTTTAATCTAAGCTTTCTTAGACCAACAACAGTTCTTGTTGAGTAAAGGGTAGGAATGAATGCAGCACTGTCCTTGACCGGACCAATTACCGAATACTTCAAATGAAGGATATTCATCAAGTAAACCCACAAAAGAAGTGATCTAATAAAAAATAGTTTTTAAAGAGCTTTCATCTCCAGTGAGATTATTTCCATGAGTCAGTTGAAAAACATTCACCTTTGTTCACTGACATATAAGAAATTTAGTAGCTTGGAGCTACTCGTTATGTTGTAGTTACTTAATACTTGCTTAACTACCGATTGATGCACCTATAATACAGAGGATTAATTCTGGAGAAATTACGTATGATAGCTAATTTGATATTTAAGACTTCCTTAATTGCTAAATGAAATTATTAACAACAGTGAAACTTGAAACATTGGTGTGGTCAATCTGTTTGTGCCGTGCTGCTTTGGAAGCATAATGAAGACTTGAATAAACAAACTAAATTGTTGCTACCTTCTAGATCTTCTTATTCAGTGTTGAAAGCTCCCTGCTTGGCACTGATGCATATTGTTAACTTCGAAATCTGTTAAATCCATATTACTGTGCTATTACTAGAGATTGTTTAGAACAGGTGGTTCTTACACCAAAAACGATTGTAAACTGGTATAAAAGACACAGCAAACAAAAGTAAAAGTCAACGAGCACACGGTAAGTGCCACCAGCTGTAATGCCAGGGCACTGGAGCTTAGGTACCTTTTGAGAAGAAATCTTCGAGAAAGATGCTGTCCTATGGTAATGTTCGCAGGTTTTTTTTTTGTGGGTTTTTCCAGCAGGAGCAAGGTTTTATTAAGTCGAAAGCATAATGGTTATTTGTCAGGTGATTTTTGTGAAGGGGGATATTTAGATAGAGCAGGACACGGTATTTGTGGGTCCACAGAAGGTAGGGTTAAGTCGTGAGTTAAGACTGGGTAGAGGTTAAGTCCGAAATGGTGCAGAACAACAGGTGAAGGTGTAAAAATATATGTAGGTATATTCACGCCATGCTGAATGCAGCTGAGGTTAGCTCTTGCAGTGAAGACACGTAACTGCATCCGCTTCTGGTATCAAGAGCATCAGTCTAGTGGGATCTTAGCATCTGCTTATCCACAGGAGCTGCCCGTCTTCTCGTGTCTTCTGCACTACCTGAATTCAAGCCTGCAAACAGGTATCTCCTCTAGCGATACACCTTAATTTTGCTATGCAGAGATTTTTTCTAAGGTAGAAAAGTTTGCTTCAGTTTTAAGGAAAAAAACCCAACCAAACAAACCCAAAATCAACCCCTCCCTCCCCCAAATCACCAAAAAACCCCCATCTATAAAGTGAGAAACAATGGTAAAAATATTTTGCCGGAAGCGTTTAGAAAGACTTGAATAAACGAAACAGAAGGAAGATGCAGTAGTTAAGGTTCAAAAGGATGGTGCCCTTGGGAAGAATCCTTGCTATATGAACTGAGAGAACTGACCAGAGCTGCAGGGTGTTGCATGGGGGGGAACGCCAAGTTTTAAGCGCGGAGCGTCTGGTATAACTCTGGAGACAAAACTGAATCGGAGATGATGCCTGCCTGGTAGGAGCGGTGGTGCCTCAGGGGCGTGAATATATTCAATGAGCTGTGATTAGGATAACCTTCTGATTAGTGACAAAAGATGTCATGGGGATGTAACTTATTTTCAGTGATTTGTCAATGTCTACCTGTCCCCCAGAACTCCTGGTATGGATAAACAGCATTTCTTAATGAACTTGTTAGATATTTGTCCTCATCCCCATGTTTCGTTACATGTGGGGGTTAACTTCGAATTAATATTTCATATATTTCATTTAAAGTTCGTCTTGAGCTGTGACAAATAAAAGCAAGTGCTTGCTTGTCCTCGTAGTATAATATTTAAAAGCTTTGGAGGTTTTTGTCTTGCTGTATCTTCCTGTTTTCAGAGACGTAGTTCAGTTGTGTTCTTGTGAGCTGCATGGGATTACTCGTTTCTTAGAGGCAATCAAGTTTTTCTTATTTGACTTGCTGTCGACAAGTGGTTTTTAAAAGTAATGCTCTTAGAAGGTCATTCGACTTTTGAGGGTTATTCACTTTGCTAGCCCAAACACTAAAACCTTGTGTCCTTGGGTTCTGATTAGTGCCACTTTAATAAAGTCATTTGAAGTTCAGTAGACTGAATTTTCCACCTTTTCTGATGTTTCTATGGTCACAGGGAAGCGACCTGTATTCGATCTTTTAAATGCAAATTTTTTAAAAGTTACTGTGCAATTTTGTGTAGCAGACTTCTTCATGGGTTACAAAAAGTGCCTTTTTTTTTTTTAACAGCTACAGCAGTGTCTTTTTCTTTTCTGTTTTCCTCCTCTCTTTCTTTCTAGTGATGTGACAGCAATTGACTAAACTTGGGTCTTTTGGGGTAACAAAGGATTGAGAAAAATCTTAAAGGTTTTTATTGCTGCACTTTTTTTTTTTTTTTGGCTGGGCCAGGGCAGACAAAGGCCTTTCCACTTGATTAGATAATAAGGCTAACGTGGGCTTTGAGTGAAAAATATCTTTGCATTCTGCTCTTCTTTTTCCTCCAACAAAAAAAAAAAAAAGAGGGGGGT
>NW_009191216.1:5947-12064 GCF_000690835.1 Fulmarus glacialis | reverse complement strand
AAAAAAAAAAAAAAAAAAAGGGGGGGGTGGGGAAAGAGAAAACTATGCCTAATCAGCCACAATTAAATCTTTCATGGTGAACTCACTTTGGAGGAATTAATGCATTTTGTATTGCCTAACAACTCGAGTGAACATTAACAACACGTGAGAACTGAGGGGAAGAAAAATTATGGCTGTTTTTTTTTTTTTTTTTTGGTTCTCAAGGAACAGGGAAGGGCAGGTCATTGACTTGATTTTCATGGGAAGATTGACTCTGGAGCGCTCGCATCTCCAGGAGCGGAGCGAGGGGGTATTGACAGCTGGGGTTTGGGGAGGGGAGCGTGCCAGAGCAGTGATTGCGCCATGGCTTCTTGGGGAAAAACAAGGGAAGATGGAAAACAAAGCCCAGAGAGGGAACAGTAGCTGCAGTGTCCCAGGGCTGAGGGGCTGCTTCTCCTCGGTGGTGGGTACGTGTTGCGCTTGGACTCGAGCGGTTGTGGTGGAGAAATGTTAGTATAATGAAAGGGGCTTGCCCTTAAGTGAGAAATACTTCTTGTCCTTAAGTGAGAAATGAAGCTCTTAATGAAGCTGAAGAAGTTGTGCCGTGCTCCTCCATGCACACTGTGGAAGGGTACAGAAGATGCTCATTCAGCCCTTTCGTCCTCCTCGCCGCTGAAGAACAGCTCATGCGAAAGAAATTTGGGAATCCAGATGTGTTTTCCCAAGACCTCCTAATAGGTACTACAGGCTAAGAACAATAACTACGGGTGTTTTATTTGAAACACTTCTTTCTTCTGACACCTGCTTTGTTAGTACTCTGTGGTTAAAAATAATCTGGACGCTGAGGTGTGCTCACAGGAATATATCAGTCCACTTATTTCCCCTTCACCTGCTTGGGTCCTGGACGTTGCCTGACATAGGCATCCAGACCCGTCCGCACGCCTGGGAACGCGGATACTCATACAGTCTTCTCGCCCCTTCTCCTCCGAGGGGAACGTGCACGCTCCATCCCCTGCTCATGGTGCAACCCTACCGCCTCTGCCACGCACGTCCCAGACCTTCTCCGCCTCCCCCTCCACTCACGCCTGCTCGTTCCCAAGACGGTCACAGCCCTGTTCACTCGCCCGCAAGACCTCGAATCATCGTTTGTCTCCTTTTACCCGATTAATCTCTTGTTTTTCTCATCCCTCCCTCCACCTTTACCACCGTTTCCCGCTCTCCCTGGATGCCAGCAGCTCTACCCCCAGCCAAGTTTCCTTCTAATGCAGTGGTTTTTCCAACTTCTTCCCCAGAAAGGTTTTGGTCCCTTTTGAGCATGATATGGAGGATACACAATTTTAAATTTAAACACATTTTTCCTTTAAGAAGCCCACACTCAAAGTGAAGTTGCAGTATGTTAAAGCCTAATCTCGTGAGCTGTTAAAATAACTTAAACCAAACAAAAATGCAAATTGTGTGTGGTTTTGCAGGTAAAGGAAACATGCCAAGAGTCAAACCAAACAAGTTTGGCCCTTAAATGCTGCCCGAGAGAAGGCTCTCGCCAGTCCTTCAGGCTTTTGCCTTGGCGTCCAGGCTCTCATCTGGGCTCCGAAAGGTGGATACCCCCCGTAGCAGCCAAGCGAACCCCTCTCCTCGCTCAGGGAAAAAAATGGAGCAAGCGTACTTTCCTTATCGAAAAATAATGACGAGACTGTGAGCGAATGAGGTCTGCTAATGGTGGGCGTTGGGAGAGCAGGGTGACGGGAGGTGACGGCTGGGTTTTTCCTTCCAGTCTCTGAGGCCAGCGGGGAAGGAAGGAGGTAGCTAGCTCACTGCCGTCTGCGTGATAAGCTTTTGTCAGACTAGCAAACACGTAACTGCGTTTTTTTTTTTATATTTGTATTTATCAGACCTTTTCTTAGCGTGCGTTGTGGGATTACCACAGCGTCAGTGGCCGTGACTTCGTAGGTGGCAACACAGTTGGGTACATCTTCGGAGTCTCGTCTTATAGCCAGATTTTCATTAATTCTTTTGAATTGCCCCTAGTGGGCTTGTGAATGTATGTCAAGATATGCAAATGTATGAAAGCTGTTTGTTTTATTTAGGTGTATATATGATGTTCCTCTGGGATGTGCTACCTCATTTTTCTCTCATTACGATACTTCTTAGTGTTTTGGGTTTTTTTAATTTGTTTTTTCATGAATTGCTTAGCTGGTCTTGTGCAAGTACTTTTTTTTTTTAATTTTTTTTTTTTTAAAAACTCTTCTGAAATTCATCAGCTGAATTTTCCTTTTTAGAAAGCTGGAGTTAGTGTTCACGCCTGTAGCTCTTAAACAATTTACACAGTTGCTCTGACTTTGAACTGTTCTCTGCGATGGCATGTAACAGCTATCCAAAGCAAAGTCCACAGTTTTTGATGCTGGCTGAAAGCAAACCGACCCACGCTCCCCGGCATCCAAAAAACCCTGGGGTTAGTGCTGCACAAAGATCACTATAGGAAGTGGCTGAGGGTTTTTTTTTTTTTTAACCACTGGCTTTTATCTGAATCCCTGCTTTGCTTGAGCTTTAGAAGTCAAATGAGCAGAAGAAATGCAGTAGATGATTGGAGATGTGTGTGGGAAGAATAGAAAGATTGGCTTTCTGAAGGCTTTGCTCAGTTCCTGCCTTCCCAAAGAGACCGCGGGGAGGTTATTCTTCCTGACTGCATTTCTGCAGCAAATTAATTGAGGATAGTGCTGTGGAAAAACACTTATTTCAGATTATCTTTGTTTTAATGGAGGAGGGGGAAAAAAAAAAGCAGAGATAGGGAATTATTTTGGATAAGTGAAAGTACTTTATTTAATAATCATGAATGGCATCATTAAAATCAAACAGAAACGTGGATTCCTAAGCGTGACGGCTTTAACTAACACGCTGTATTTCACAGAGTGGCAAGCTGTGGGTGCTGGAACGTAGCTGAGCTTGGCGAGCTCCTCAGTCCGGATGGAAACGGGGGTCTCTTTATGCTTTTCCGTGGTGGGGGTGAAGTGATGCAAATGCTGGAGGAAGATCAGGTATTAGGAGGTCCTGGTACACGGGAAGCTCAAGGCAACCTTGCGGGCACTGCAGAAATGGGTCTCGAATGCGGACTCTGAGATACCTCTTACTGGGTATCTTCCAGGGGTCTGCTTGAAGACCCGGGAGCAAGCACTCTCCCTAGCACCCGCCGGACCAAATGCCGTCCTCAGCTTAGACCTACGGTGCCTTCCTCAATTAGTCCTGGGAAGCACTTCCAACTGTAATTGGTCTGATCTGTAATCTTATCACCTCGCCTGGCAGATTATCCATTTTTAGCTGATTTGTGGGCCAGCAATCCGCACGTCCCAGCAAAGCCGATGCTGTCAGGTCACTCCTGCTTGCAGCATTTCTTATAGCTGCCTCTTTCCTCTCTTGCAGCTCAGTGCGCCTTTAAACCAGGGAAAAGAATTGACTGAAAAAGGAACGTCAGGTCAGGAGAAGATGACATTTGAGTGTTTAGAGAAAGCTCCGTGTTATTGCTACTCATTCAAGCCAAAAAAAAAAAAAAAAAAAAATCTGCTGTCATTGAATTTGGAGCTAGTGTATTAAGACGTCAAATCATGGTGCTGTATGTTGTAGATAAACAAATGTAACGTAGCAACATTGCATTAAATACAGCAAATCTGTAAAGAACTGAACTGAAGGCACAAAAAAAAGAAGAATTCATTCTTGCTAATTAGTATTTCTGCAGGCAACTGCCATTTTAATTCCAAAGCTGTTTTATAGCATTATGGCTGTTATCCAATGTATTTCTTAAGTTGTAGCCCTTTTGTCTGAAGTTTAAATGAAAAATTTCAGATCCGACCCACTGTGCATATTTAATGAAATTATTCCAACAGGAGAGTAGGGTGGAAAGTCATTCCTAGACACGTGTCTTTATCTGTCGGGACGTCAGCGTGACTTCCAGTTACTTGCCACACCTTCATTTCTGCCCCGATGCAAAAAGCGAGAGCGAAAGCGTTTTCCTTGCCGGTCCCCAGGCTCTAGACCTTACTGCCGGCCTTTCTGCACCCCACGCTTTCTGACTCTTTGGAAAGCCCGAGGTGTTTGTATTTTTACCCCTTTCTAACCTCTTGAGCACTGAAAGGGTGGAATCTCTGATTTATCACTTCCATTGTTTGTATTAATCTAAGCCCTGAGTAGATCTATTCTCCATCTTCAGCTTTTATTACTGATAGTTTTCCCAAGTCGCTTGGCACTTTTTTTAGTGGTTATGTGGTTGGATATTGCAGAAATGTAATGTGGTGTATTTCTAATTTTTCTGAAGTTTTTCTGCAACCATTGCCGTTGGTTGCAGTAGGATTTCAGGATCTCCAAGAGCAAGCTGATTCTCTGTGTGGTTTCTCAACCTTTTCTCCGTGCGTTATTAGAATAAAGGCACATATTTCTACTTGCAATTTGGGATAGGCCATTTAGATGATGTAGTTCTTGTAAGTTAGACAGCTTTTCTTTAAAATGCATGTAACTGATTAAGTGGCTTGGCAGCCAGTCAGGATGATTGCTTAAGTACCGCAACTTCACAGGAACTTTAAAATGGAAAACCAGCCAGTAATTTAGTGATATCATTGTGAAACATAACATTCTTTCAAAGCAAGCAAAGACGTTAGACACGAGGCGTAGACATCATCCCTGCTTTTGGCTATTGCTGGCTCATGCATTCCTATACACTGCTTTGCTCCATGTTAAGCAAAAATGAATGTTGAGTATTTTCTTTAATCTAGTGCGAACTTTCCCTTTGCTAAAGCCGTACAAGAGCGCATCCACCCTAGAATTACAAACTCTTGCTTTGTGCTGTGTTAATTGGGTCAACGTTATTTCTTCAAGAAGAGACAAGCTCTCTCTGGCAATGTTGGTATGGGACAGCCTGTTTATATGGAGTGGCTGTGCTTCCGTGTAATCGTTAAGAAAGAAGCTAACTAGCAATGCTGGCTTGCCACTGGTGATATATCTTTCCACCTACAGAAAACAGTACAGATTATGATCCAGAAATCCTTCACAAGACAAGACGAGCAGTAGCGTGGGAAGACACAGGCACAGAGAAGTGAGTCTTCTGAGTCTCACGCCAATGCTGTCCCCTGGGTTTGTATCATTTTACCTTTCTACTAACTTCTTTACTGAAGGCACTATGCAGACCAGTGGAGTGTGGTCCAGTATGGACTGGAGAATTTCTGTTCTAGCTGCAAAAGCCACCTCGTAGTTCTGCAGTGTTGCTCTAATTGCCTACTCTTCATTTTCAAGACTAAAATGAATCGCTGTCAGGCTTGCACATAATTCCATGTTTGGTCCTAATGCAGTGGTTGCAGAGCTTGCCTTATAAACCACACACACATTTATATCATGGGAAATGCATTTTCTTAAAAACGGACCAGGGGAAGCTAACAAACCACGGCTTGCTCCAATTTTCTTCGCAGAAAGGCTAAGTTGTGTAAATCATCTCTTAGAAGCCGCTGTCTGGAGGCACGCATCGGTGTATGCCAGTCTCAGTGTCGTACGCTTCGGAGAGGATTGCTGCGGGTCTGGCAGCGGCTGTGCCGAAGGCGCTTGCGGGGGTTGGCCTGGATGCGCTTTGGGAATGCGCTGCAGCTTTCCTTATGAATCAAAGCGGCTTTTAGGTCTTGCCCGGCTCTCGTTATTCCCGCGAAGGTAAACCTGTCTAAAATTGGCATGGGCAAGCAGGCAAGAGCCGGGCTGCTTTGTCAAAGAGCTGCCTGTGTCGCAGCTGCATCCTGTGATTGACGTGGCCGCATCCGGAGAGGAGCGGTCCTGCTGTTTGGATCATCTTCTGTTTTCTGTCGGCGGTGTGTCTCGGGCACTCTCCTCGGTGGGTGCCGCGGACCCCAAGTTGATAAAAGGACCTCCTTGTCACCGTGTCCGTCTTTGAATTACCTGGGAGGTGAGGCGGCAGCTGCGGCGGTGCTCCCGCCGGCACGCATGGTGGTCTCGTCTCCGTGCCCTCTCCTCCCGTGTAGAGCGGTGCACATCCCTAACTCGCGTCTCCACCGGCCGCTTTATCCAGCAACAACTGGAAATACCAATTACTGGATAATTTGGCTTCGCTTGAGGGAATAACAGACGAGACTTGCGTGTGCTACGTTTAGCAAT
>NW_009191216.1:0-5935 GCF_000690835.1 Fulmarus glacialis | reverse complement strand
ATGGTTAGATGATCCATTTTAATGGGATTTCAGCTCGTGCTTGCTTTCGGATCAGGGCTTGCTTTCTGTGCGTGGCTTACAGCTCCGTCCTTGCGCAGGGCAAGGGCTTTTGGGGCGCCCGGCGGCGGGGGATGCCCTCTCCCTCCCTGCCCCGCAGCCCTGGAGGTGGCGGGAGGCTTGCCGCACCCCCGGGACGGTACCCAGCCTGGGAGCACCGAGAGGAGCAACCGACCCTGAGGGGTTTGGAAAATCCCGCCGAGGCGTTCCCGTAAGTCAAGCAGCTCTTCGTGGTCCCGAGGGCAGGAGTCAGCCTGAAGGCACGAGCGAGCCCGGTGTGTAATCCAACCCTCCAGCTTTACCGAATGCCACTCGCTGTGGTTTTGGTCCGTGTGATGTGATGTGCGCTTCCTTAAATTACATGTAGCAAGGGCATTAAGATAACTTTTTTTTTTTCCTTCCTCCCCGTAAATGAAGGTATTTCCTGAGAGAGTGCCAAAAAAATTCCCGTTTGTTTGATAGGAAGTGTTTGTGATGTTAGAGAAAATACAGCTTTAAGCATTCAATGCTTGTCGAGAACAGTTTGCTCTTGAGAAGATTTCTTAATAGTATAAACTGTTAAGACACACAAATGCCCTCAGTAATGACAAATTAAGAAAAACGCCCAAATCGCGTATCTAGAAGACAGTTTAGGCAGGAATCTGTTTCTTAAGCCCAGTTCTTCCAGCTAATGGTTTGCCTGTAGTCAGGGCTATCAGGCAACCGCTACCAGGTGGCAACATCCTGACAGCTAAAGCTCTAAGGAAGGTTTTTTCCATAGCCTGGCAGGTTGTATCTGCAGACCGCATTGCTAATGTATCGCTGGTGAACTGAGCCACGAGGTAATTTGTTCAGAAGAAAAATCTACCGTGTAACTGAGCCAGAAATGGGGAAAAAAAGCTAGTTTAACGAACGACTTTCCATCCTCCGTCTCGCAGGTCAAAAGTACTAACAGAATAATTGACTAAGTGTGGACCAGAAAGATCTTTTAGAGTCACTTATGCTGCAGAAAAAACATGTGATCGTACAATCTTTTTATTAATTTGCTTCTTTTTAAAAAACAACTTACTTTCAGTCCTGAGCAGCACTGCAGCACTACTGTCAGTCTTCTTTCCATTAGCAAAACGAAATCTTTAGACCCTTCCCCCACCTAATGTTATTCCTCACATGGTGACATTCAAAAACCCATTGACAAGCTGCAAATGATGTGTGAAGCAAACTCCGGGATTAAGTTTATAACCCTTCCCCAGGGGGAAAGAATTTGGAGGCAGGAATGAACTCGGGATAGTAAAACAAAAGGGCACAACTGAGATGGATCAGGAAAACTCATATTCATATTTAGCTAAATGAAAAATACCAACCAGTCCTAGTTTATGTGGTATCCCGGGGGTTTTCCGCACAGGTACGTTGGACATTATTTTATAGCTCCTTCTCACAGGTTTTACTGCTCTTGCTAATGAGAAACTACATCTCTCTCGCTCTTCAGCTTTGCAGCTGGGATTTGAAAGCGCAATAAATAAAATATAAACGGTAGAAGACGGAGGGCTTATGTCCCGTGGATATGTTTGCATCTTGGGTTTCGAAAGGCACGTACCTTCCTCCTGGGGGGTTGTCATTTACTGCTGAGTTTGTTGTCGGATGGGTGTGAATAGGCTTTGGGGGCCTTTGGACCCTGTTAAATTGCAGATGTTAATGAAGTGATGGAGCTAGGGACCTCCTTCCTCGCAATAAAGAAGCAGCTAGTTCCTTCGCATATCTATAAGATTATTTCCTTTCATTTGCCAGTATTAGTTTCTTTTGAAGTCATTTAATCTTTGCTCCATATAAATTGAGAAAAGTTATTTTAAGCAGCTCAGTGGGCAAAAGGGAGTCTTGTGACCGAGCGCTCACAAAAAGAGGTCCGACCACAGGAGTTAACCCCTGTCACCCTGGCATCTGGCTCTCACCGAGGACGCGTCTAGTCAGTTGGCCCCTGCTGTCAGCTGGATGCCAGGGTGAGCTGTGCCCAGACAGAAATGTGGCTTTACTGGAAATAGATAATTGAGGAGAACCACAATATAAAGCAGCTTAAGGCTTGCCAGTACTGCCGCTTCTTAAAAAAAAAACCAAAAAAAAAAACCCCCCCAAAACCCCCAAACAAACAAAAAAAAACCCCCAAAAAACCCCAAACAAACAAAAAAAAACCCCAAAAAACCCCAGCGTGGGTTATAAATTCAGTAACAGGTATGAAGTGGGCTTTGGGTAATTACTAGGAAAGCTGATAGATACTCTGAAGTAAAGTAAGCCTGGTGGGATTAAAATGGAGTTCAGCCATGCCCATGAAGTGAGCAGTGCACTTCAGTCATAGAACAGTTTGGGTTGGAAGGACCTTTAAAGATCACCTAGTCCAACCCCCCTGCCGTGGGCAGGGACATCTTCAACTAGATCAGGTTGTTCAGGGCCCCGTCCAACCTGACCTGGAATGTTTCCAGGGATGGGGCATCTACCACCTCTCTGGGCAACCTGTGCCAGTGCCTCACCACCCTCATCGTAAAAAATTTCTTCCTTATATCTAGTCTGAATCTACCCTCCTTTAGTTTAAAACCATTCCCCCTTGTCCTGTCGCAACAGGCCCTGCTAAAAAGTTTGTCGCCATCTTTCCTATAAGCCCCATCTAAGTCCTGCAAGGCTACAATAAGGCGTGGTGGTCTGACCAGAGCTGTCTTCCCAGCGCTCTTCTGCGCGCATACGTTACTCACCAAAGTTTGACACTTGGGCTTTTGGCTTGTTTTTGTTTCCTGACAGCAAACTTATGAAAATGAAAAATCATGATGACTTGCTAACGGTTGCCAAAAATGCAGAGAACTCCTATATAAAGCTGAGCTCCATCAGCAGGACAATACAACAGGACAAATTCCTCTTGCCGAATTAAGATGTATGCTTGGAATGAGAGGTCAGGGCCCTGCGTTGTTACTCCGTCTGATGCTGCATTATCACCAATATGATAAATTACTGTCCTCTTCATGGTTAGCTGTGGAGCGGCAGTGCTCTCCCTTCTAGTTTTCAGAGCCGTGGATCGTGTTTTTTGTGTCTTCATTTTTAAGGAAAATATCACTTTTTTTTTCCTCTTTGGGTCACTGCAGGCTTTTGGCACTTCTGCTCCTTCTGCATGGGTCACTTTTTTTTAAGGAGGGATCATAGTTTGGAAAGACCAGAAATGTGCTCTTTCAGGAATTTGAGACAGAAAATATTTGGCAAGGTTCATATTTGTGTCCCCCCCTCCTTCTCTCGACTCTCAGCACTCACAGCTGGATCGCAGGCATTCCTTCTGCGTCCACATCAGGGATGATGCAGAGAGGCAACAAACGATCTACAGAAACTAGCCAACCGAATTATGGAAAATATGCAAACACGCGTTGTCTTCTGCCGTTCCCCCGAGTACAAAAGAGTTCCTTGTAGCTGTGATGCCCCTCAGAAGGTAAGGACTCGGTCCCTGTGGAGCCCAGCGGTTTGCTGGGGGCTGTGCAAGGCGGAGGTGCGGGTCCTGCCTGCCCCTCGCCTCCGGAGGGTCCTGCCCTCCCTTCTTCCCCGGACCTCGCAGAAGTGTGGGGCCGAGTGTTTCTGTGACCGACAGAGGTGTTGCGGTGTCAGGGCTTGGGATGACGTCTTACAATCTTTCCCTTAACGAGGCTTCTGTAAACAGTTTTACTTGCTGCCTTTCAGAGAAAGGAGCTTATATTTGAGTATCTGCTCTCATGAGTGTTACATCCTGAAAAGAAACGGAGTTGTTGCGGAGCCTGATGGGTTTTTCCTCCCAAAAGAATTGAAGTATCGCCAGTTTTGATTTCTGAAGTGCTCCTTTTAAAAGTCGAGACGCACATGTGCCATCTTTGGACACTTTATTATACTTGAAAATATGCTTTTTATAGAATAATCATAGAATGGTTTGGGTTGGAAGGGACCTTAAAGATCATCTAGTTCCAACTCCCCTGCCACGGGCAGGGACACTTTCCACTAGACCCGGTTGCTCAAAGCCTCATCCAGCCTGGCCTTGAACATTTTCAGGGATGGGGCATCCACAACTTCTCTGGGGTTTTTTTGTTCCTTTTTTTAAAAAAAAAGAACCTGTGTGTCCATGCTTTGTAAGCACTTTTCATGTCTGAGATTTATTTTGTTAAATATTAAAATGTCTTCAGCCGCTGTAGGCAATTCAGCATCTGTCTTTCTTGGTCCTTGACCCCCGGTGTGCTGTGGCCGGCCCCTGTCCCTGGGTGTCGGAGGGTGTTGGTGACCTGATACCTGGCTGGTATCTTCAAGTCGTAACCTGAAGGTGAAAGGCTGCGGGCTCCCCGCCGGCTGCCTGCTCTGCCTGGTCCTCTGGCAGGGATGCTTCTGTGGGGAAGAAGTGGTGACAACAGGTGACGTTTTACAGAGCTAAAATAAAACTGGGGGGAGGGAGATTACCCCAAAGTGGAATACCCCGAAGTGGGAAAACAGCTGAGGACTGTGGGTTTTTTTCAACATCAAGCCCTGAATGTGATGTTTTGGCTGCGTTTACCAAACACTACAGTCAAAAAGTCTCGCTCCTGTTGAATAACATAATTTTTGTTGGTACGTATTGTGCTGGAAGGTTGCGTGTCATCCTGTGGCTTTGAGCTGCGATATCCATCAAGTGCTCCTGTATTACTACTTAAACCCTTACGCCAGAAAACACGCACATTCCTTAGGCTGTTTCGTTCGGGTTTCGGTGTTGTTCCACCTGTTGCTATTGTCTAAGCCAGAAGATGGAAATGATGGTAAAAGCAGATGGAAGCCGCGGCCATCCAGAGCCGTGGCAGCGGCCAGCTGTGAGATTCCCTCAAGCTTGGCCGAGAAGCTCATGCTGGATGTCTGGCCTTCTTGTTTTCAAACAGGCTTTGTTTTTCCTTGCTGTTTTTTTGTAGTCCTGTTTTATAGTAGAAATAAAAGAGATTACTGTTCTCCGTCGGGAGAAAGGAAGGGGAGACCCTTGCGCGGATCTTCTTTGGAGGTTATCTCAGATGGTTTTCAGATGATCGTAGAAAGGGAGCGTGCCAAAAAGTTGAGTCATTGCTACAGTGTCATAGCAGAGGCTTGAGTTTTCCAGAATACTTTTGTGTCGCGCATAATGCCCACATCTTGGAGGCTGAGCTCTGAAATGTTTCCTCGGTGATCCTGCGGTGCTTTGATGAGAAAAAGTCTTTTTGTATTACAGGGACTGGTTAAGTGTCTCTTAGAAAAATAAATGCCAAGTGGTCTTTGTTAACCACGGAATGATAGGTTATTGTGGCATAAAATAGAAGTTTGCTTAGACGGCGCATTTTTGTTCTGAAGTCGGCAGGAGGAGGAAATGCTGATATGGGTGTATACATGGGAGGAAGATTTATCAAAGAAGCATACGTTCACACACCCTCTCTTTTTTAAAGTTATGGTCAGTAAATGATAGGCTTCCTTCCCTTGTTTTTGAATGCCAAATAGATTTCTAACAAAATTATTTATATACACATCCCTTTTAAGAATATGAAGCATCACCAGGTCAGCGCAAGGCCCCAGCGTCCAGTTTAAAGTGGGAGATTAGGAAAATTCAGGCACAGCCTCCAGCTTTTCCTGTCAGCACAATTTCTGTCCAGGAAGGGAAGATGGATAATGTGAATTCAACATTTTATTGTCGATAGTTTGCATATCAGTTTCTTGCTGCTTATTTTAATGTGTATCTATTGTAACAGATGCTTCTTGGGGTTGGCCGGCTTACATCTTACCGCTGTAACTTTGAGCATCTTTATGGCTTTTTTGCTGCTTCTACGTTGAATAAGGCTCCTGGGGTCCATGGCAGCAGAGCGGGTGTGTGTGAGCGCGGCGGCGAGGCCGGTGCCCCAGCAGGTCGGCGCTGGCGGGGGGAGCG
>NW_009191215.1:0-1079 GCF_000690835.1 Fulmarus glacialis | reverse complement strand
CGCCGGGGAGAGGGGACAGGGACAGGGGACAGGGCAGAGGCACCAAGGACACCAGGCTCACTCTCCCACTGCCAGTCTACGCACAGTGGCCCTTGCTCCCCAGGGAGAGGGGACGTCCCCAAGAGGGGGACCCCAGTCATGGAGGGGATCCTGGCCAGGAGAAGGGGTCCCTGCAGGGGTCCGACAGCCCTGGCCCTGGCACCCACAGACCTGCTCTGGTTGGGGTCCCAACCAGGGGAAGGTTCCCCCGACCCCACTGTCCCCTCCCAGGAGTGCTGTGTGTCCCCCGTGGGGCTGTGCATGTCCCCTGGAGCCATGGATGTCCCATGGAGCTTTCCATGCCCTATGGAGCCATGTGTTCCCCATGGACCCATGGATGTCCCCTGAAGCCCCCCATGTCCCATGGAGCTGTGCGTGTCCCATGGAGCCATGGATGTCCCATGGAGCTCTGCATGTCCCACAGAGCCATCCGTGTCCCATGGACCTATGGATGTCCCAAGGAGCCATACATGTCCCATGGAGCCATATGTGTCCCTTGGAGCTGTGGCTGTCCCATGGAGCTGTGCATGTCCCATGGACCCATGGATGTCCCAGGGAGCCATCCATATCCCACGAACCATAAGTGTCCCATGGAGCCATACGTGTCCCTTGGAGCTTTAGATGTCTCATGAAGCCATCCATATCCCACGAACTTACAGATGCTCCACAGAGCCACTCACATCCCGTGCGTGTCCCACGATGCAGGTCCCATGTTCGTGTCCCCTCCGTGGGGCAGTGCCCAAGGCAGCAGCCCCCCAGGCTCCCATTTTGGGCTCCTCCACCGAAGCCGCGCAGGACCCCACATCGGTGACCACCTTTCCTGGCCCAGCCCTGGAGCCGGACGGGCTTCCAGGCTGTTGTTTACGGCACAGCCGAACCCAGGGCAATGGGGACGTTTTGCCGCGTGGTTAAATCGGCTCCGGTTGCCGGCTGTGGGCAGAGGGGCCCTGCCCACTCTGCGATTGAACCCCCAACGCTTGCAACATGGTTGGGGACACGGGGGATGCTGGGGACACACCCAGACCAGTCCTATGGGCACC
>NW_009191214.1:35166-53795 GCF_000690835.1 Fulmarus glacialis | reverse complement strand
ATATATTATATATTAATAAAGGTTACAAGGAGACGCTGAGAAAGCTGGGGGAGGAATCTTATCAATGTATACAAATACTTGACAGGGAGAATAGAGAGGATATAACCAGTAGTATCCAGTGAAAGGATAAGAGGTGATGGGCATAAATTGAAATACAGTAAATTCCATCTAAACGTAAGAAAGAACTTTTTACTGTGAAGGTGGTCAGCCATTGGAACAAGTTGCCCAGAGAGGTTGTGGAGTCTCTGTCCTTGGAGATATTCAAAACCTGACTGGACAATGTCCTGAGCAACCTGCTCTACCTGACCCTGCTTTGAGCAGAAGGGTTGGATAAGACAATCTCCGGAGGTCCCTTCCAACCTCAACTATCTTGTAATTCTGTTAGTAACTGGCAAGTCTGTAAAGGGCAAGTTCAGAAGACAATCTCCACAGAAAAAAAAAAACTAGTTGTAAACATGCCTTCAAAACATTTTGGGGGTGGGGGGGAATCACTGCATTTCTTTTTTCTATATCAGATATTTCTTCTTTTTTTTTCTTTTTTTTTTTTCTTTATTATCTTAGAAGTTTGCACTCAAACAGACATTTGACTCCTCTGTTCCTTAGTTCTCATTTGAAATTGCAGTCCTGAATTTGTTACAGCGTAACCACGCTGACAGCAACTAACCTTAAGGTCTTGTCTATATTCCAGATGATCACAGGTTATAGATAATTTATTTTCATTTCTGAGGAGCAACAGGATATACATATTCATTTCAACGAAGCAAGACACTAAGGATCTGGTACCCCACATACCAAGTATTTGGATGGCTTCTATGGATGCAAATACTTGAAAGGCGCATACTCTATCCAGACGTAATGCACTTGCAAATATTACGCAGCACTCCGTTTGCCATCTGCATATGATGCAAGCTTACGTCAGACCTCATTTGGGAAGCCCAGCTCCTTCTTACCGGTTCTAGAGACTTACGCATTTCTTTTGAATGGCCCTTAATTAAAACCCAACTGTGTTGGGCAAAAAGAGTAGCTAGCATTTGCAAATTTTTATTACACCAACAGGAATGCTTAGTTAAGTGCTGTATTTCTAGCTCTTTACAAAGAAACCTACATACTCTTGAATGTTCGCTGTACTCTTGCACGACAATGAATCCTCCCCCCCAACAGAAGAAAACCAACACTTCACAAACACTGGCAAAATCTGTCTAAAACACTGCCAGAATCTAGTCTGTCAGGTATTTGCACTACTGCACAAAGATAATGCAGTTATAGAAAATGGAGCTTAACCGAATTCACAAAGTTTTGTTTAAAGATGTGTCCTCTTCAGGGGCGTTTAAAGCATTGGCTTTCATTTTCCACAGATCTACAGAGAAAGTCCTCTCCTAACTTTCAGTCTATTGCCTGTCTTTAATCTGCTACTGTTCGCATACTTATCCTCACTTATCATGAGCTATGCAAAAATGAAAGCCTGACTCCAGCTTCCTAAGGTTATTTCTTACCCATAACAGCCTGCTCTGGAGAAGTGGGTGGAGTGAGTGGCATCCCACAGGTACTAGCAGGATCTTTCACGCTTCCAAGCCCCTGCTGTCCCACATTTATATGGCCTCCAGTATTGGCAGCGTTTTGTGACATGGGGATGTCACTCTGGGAGATGAGAACAAAGGCTGAAGGATACACCATCCTTACACCACCTACAAAGAAATGGAAAAACAAAAGTCTTAAATATACCTGATAATCTTCAGCAGCCCTAGCTACTTCAACTTGTTTTCAATGTCAATTAGACAAAACTTATTATCCGAAATATAAAGAGCTAAGGAATTTCACATACTAGTGTACATCTAATGCTCTGTAACCAGTACAGAGCTGAAACAAGTAGCTTGATACTGTGAATAATAGCATGTGGGATACGGGGAGTACAGAAGCTTGAGGCAAGATAACTAGTCAGATGTTCGAGTGTCAAGAGAGCTACAAGAGAAGATAGGAAAATTATAATGGCTGTTTCTGATTAATTAGTTTTTTTTTTTTAAAATCACATGGAGGAACATAATCCTTCAGGCAGAATACTGAAACTTACCAACAATGACTTCAACTGCCACAGGGAAATCGTTGTCATATCCCAACTCTTCTTCCTCTTTCATGCCTTCTTTTTTCTTCAGCACCATAGGGTAAAAATACTGCCATTCCTCCATCAATTTACGAGTTGCTGGGTCTGACATCTTGTATGACTGGCCCGTGAGTGTACCATTTAAACCATAAGGACTCACCAAAACTGCAAAGTAAGAAACAACAGTCCCTACAGCATGAATATTTCAACTATGCATCAGCCAGTCTCTGCCTCTCTAGCTTGAGTCACTGTTCCATTCGCATGCTGATTTAAGGTTCTGTCTTCAGGGGAAAGCTACTGCAAAATCAGGTAAGGGTGTGAATTTAAAGCTACACTACGCTGCACTAGCTTCCTGTACAGCCATCCTTATGAGCTAAAAATGGACCTTTTTCCAGTTTAATTTAATCATTTCCACAATGAACTAATCTAAGTGTACTGAAACAGCACTCGCTATGGCAAAGGGATGACCATACATGGAAGTAATAGAGGATAGATATTCAACAATAGGGTTTTTAACAGGAACATATGGTACTAGAGACTTCTCAGCATTAAAAAGTATAGAGATAACAACATATGAAGACGACTACAGTCATGACAAATAAGGAAATCTAGTTGCTCAACAACAGGTATTTCCATTCAGACTCAATTTTGCTTTTAGTCATATTTGATTTGAGAGTAATGAATTTAGCTCACTGAAATAAAACCTTCTATGATTTAAGTGTCTGAGCCTCTGTCAAAACTTTACATTTACAAATAAAATGTTTTTCAATAAAACTTCTATAAATTAATGTCTCTATAAATGCTCATTTTATAAGTCTCTGGGTGTTTCTTTACTGTATGTTTAATTTTATAAAGAGTTCTTGCTTTAATTGCCTTGGAGTTATAATTTCAGACTGTAGTAAAGACCATATTGCTCAATGACTCAAATACTCTTAAATTTTTTTGATGCATTGCACCAGAATTGCATCATGAATTTAATAAGCCACTAACTTAATTCTGTAAAACCCTAATTTCTCACACCGGCAAATAAATAGTGACAGATACTTCAAGTTTTTCGTTGTTTCTGATACATTTCCCCCCCCCCTTTTTTTTTAAAAAAAAAACCAAATCAGAACAAAATAGTTGACAATCGAGGAATGAAAAGTACTCGTGAATTAGGTAAGCTTAGTATTTGTATTCACGTAGCATTGAAGTTACAGATTTGAGTCCACTGACCTAGATACCATGTAAGAAAATTGAATCAGTGCACTCACTTTCTTAAACAACAAGTCTTTTCAAACAAAAATGATTAATTTCTTTGTTTTATTTACTATATGCATGTACCTTTAAAAACAATGTTAATGAATAGAAAGCTCTGGAAAATTCCCATACCATTTATGGCCAGCTATAGTGCTGAAGTCCTAGCAACACCTTCCCTTATGTCCACAACTCCCTGAATAGAAATTTAACCCATTTGGAGAGTTACTTAATCTTACTTTATTCATCTCTGAAGATAACATCACCAGGAGCGAAGTCCCTGCCACAGAGAAGTGAGGTTAAGCACACAAAGTTCCAAATCCAGCTCACTTACCTTGGAACGGTGACGGTGAGGACTGGGCCATATGGATATGCTCTTCGTTGATCAGGTAGATTGGCTGGTGTTGAGCAATCTCCACACTTGTGCACACATTGCTTTCCCCATGAAGAAAGAATGTGAAGGCACACGACAAATGTTCGCTGGAAGAGGGGGAAGACAAACGAGAAACAGATTTATTAGCATGTTAATGAACTCATAGGAGGTAGTGATTCCATAGCCTTAGAGGCCAAACCTATATTCTTCTGTTTTGTCACTTGTTGCTACTGAGTACAGGTTCATTGACTGATGAATAACCATATATGACAGAATGACCTGTCACTAGACAGCTATCTGACAATGTTGGCACCCATCTCAAGGAGTTGTTTTCCTACTTGTTTCAATTAATAAGATCATCACAAACAAATGGGATTTTAACCAGGATTCAAGTAGTAAAAATAAGGGTCTTCAGAAAGAAAAAGGAATTTTTCAAAATTCACTCTGCAATGGGTTCTAGCTGAAAAGGAATAAAAAAGGAACAGGAAAGATGTTTGTTTAACATCTCAAGAGAACCTCCATTAAAGAAAATAAAAGCACATGAATATTACAAAAAGTTGAAAATGGTCTAAGATGAACCATGGATTTGCCACTGACGATTAAACTTAATTTGAAATGAATGGTATTTAAAATGTTCCCACTTTATTCTACCCGTAGAATGGCCTCCCATCATAGCTAACTATTTGCTTAAATATTCCTTGCCACAAAGCCACAAGAAAAAGAAAACAAAACACATTTCATGCTTTTTATCATCATTTTAATCAACAAAAAATTTACAGAGCTGAAGTGGTAATTATGCAGTAATTTTTCTGTCCAATACAATAGCTGCACATAGCTTTATAGCTGTTGGCTTTGGCACTGGGCCAGCCATAATGTAACCAGTATTTTAAAGACAGCTCTTAACTACCTTCACCAAAAAGAAATAACACAGGCAACTATAGCAATTTCACTTTAATATTTAAGTCAACCAACTGCTCTACTACTGTCAGCTACTTTTAAACAAAGGCACTGATGGTCTAAAATAGGAAGCTGTTTTAATCTCCCTAAATCTCTGAATGATCCTACACATCATGTAGAACAACTTTTCATCCTGTACTACAAGTTACTCTTCTGTGAGCCTCAAATACTACCACAAAAATCCTGAAGAAAATGGTCAGCTGAGAAAAATCTGGAGAGAGAAGGTTACTTAAATGACAGATAACAACTAAACTTCCTTGGTGCTATCATCCTGTATTCAGTAGTATTTTGTAGCAATCATTTAATTCCATGAAATAAAAGGTTTCATTAGATTTCCATTTTCACAAGGGAAAGAAATTTCACTATCATCAGTGTTGCAGAAGTAAATCGATCATTAATTTACATGGGGGGGGATGGAGGAAACAGGACATGGCACAAAATAGGTCATAAATTCCCGCTATTTCTATCCAGCTATCTTACCCCAAGAAGGAAAAAAAAACCAATTCATGTAAAAAAATTGAACAACGGATTTCTGCACATACAAGAAATACAAAAATAAAAGCAAAGCCCAATTATTTAATCAAAACCCATTAGTTTCCTTACATAGGATGATAGCCCTTATTATAATAAAGGTCTTAATAAATAAAAAAAGATGAGAAATCTGGTCTAAGATCAAGCAGAGACAATCTTTGCAAAGAGTTCAGCATGCAGCAGGTCAGCCTTTCTAAAGCAGAGAGCAAAGCTATCTGTAAAGTAGTCATTTTCAACTTCTGTCTTTAGGACATTACACAGAAATCCTCCTCATTCTGCAAGCTTCCTACAGTGTTTGACTGTGAAAAGTCTTACTTGTCTTCTATTGAACTGAAGACAAAAATAGCCTTCTGGGACCACACAGGGACTCTTTCAAGTCTCTTGCAAAGTGGTCTTGCATGAACAAATCACGTGCAATCTTATGCAACATTCACAACTACCCGTAAGTTGTGACAAAAATAGAAATAGAAAGAAATAGACAAAATCAGAGTTTAAAAGACAAAAGATTCATTTGTTTTTGCAGGGAAGGGAATGCGTGCCAGTAACTTTTTCAACTGCGAATCAGCTAACACCAAAATTAATCATTAAGTTCAAAAAATTAAATAGCCTCGGACTAAAAGTGTGTACAACTAATTACAGGAAAAAAGAGATACAAATACAGTATTAGCCCATTTTACTTTCCTACAAACATGACAGATTAAAGAATAATAGTAATGACTATTACTACTCATGACCAGCAATAAATACTTCATTAGTGAAAGGACCCTTTCTAGCACTGGATCCAAAGTAAATCATGCTCGGCGATAGAAAGAGAACCAACAGATCTCATTCACTCAAGTATTCCTTTTCTTCAGACCACAACTAACAACTCCTTATGGTACCAAGCATCCTCTGCCGAGCAAGCAAGCCTCCAGCCGGCCTGCGCACGTCCAGCATTCAGCTTTCTTTCCTGCTCCCCTCCCTAGGCCTTACGGTGCTTTGCAGGAGAAGAACCAGTTGCATAAATCTTCTGCTCCCTCTGATGCCAGAGTCATTGCTCAGCTTTCAAGACCAAAAATAATAAAGATCAAGGCCTGAGGACTTCCTACATTCCTAATAAGCTTCTGGCAGATTCCGAGCAAAATGTTTACTTTAGTAACAAATACGAATTTTATTTCAAGAAAACAGCGTCAGCGCCCTCTGTGATGTATTCCACTCAGGCCTGTACATCCCAGCCTCCTGACATTCCTGTCTTTAGTACATTTCACACAATTCCTTAAATACCAAGCTGCAGAAATCACTCTCGCTCCAAATAAAATTCAAGTAGAAGAAAACTTACCAAGCTAAAAACAGTGAGCCTTCAGAAGCAGACCGCACTGAGGCTTTACTTTTAATAACGATTTAGCTATAGCTCTACAGTGTACATCAAGACCTACATACTTCAAACCAAAGCTCTAAAATACGTAAATTGTTCAGGTCCTCACTAGAGTCTTCCAACAGTGTTTTATCAACATCCAGTTTTCTTAACAGACCTACTACTCTTTGTGCTAACAAAGGCACCATAAAAAAGCTAAACACAAAATGCAGATCAGACTAGAGTTTCTAAAAACATTCAGCACCATGTTCAGACTGATTTTTTTTATTTTATTTAAATTTATTTCAACCTAGTTAAAAAACCGAAGCTGACAGGCTTTTGAGAATCCACTCTACTATCTCTCCAGGTTTTTAAACTTACTCATTTCTGTACTCTTTCTTATCTCCCTGACATTCAAAATATGAGAAACCAACAGAGAGGCATGTGAAATGGCTTCCAAACTATTTCCCCTACTCTACAAAGTCTGTTGGAATACCTTGAGCTGTCAATTTACACCTGTTCAGAACAAGTACAATAATAAAAATACTACCAATTTTGAACAGCTGCATTATACATTTACTTTGCACGTATTAATGAATTACACAAGGAACAAAACTAGCTTCAGAATCACGGTTTTGAGCCTATACTGCTACCCAGAGGAAAGGAAGAAGGGACAAAGACTCTTTAGGTGAAAGTGTGAAAGCAAGGTGACCATCCTGAGCAAGCCACCAGACATTCCTCACCCTTCTCAGGGGAGTACAACATGCCATGTATTCCCTAGTAGAAGTTCCAAATCATAAACCTGAATCAGACTGAAGCATCGAACGCATTAAAAAAAAATAGTTGGGGGCATTTAAAATTATTTATGCCTTGCGTGCAGTATAAAGTGAAAATGCTTAGCCGTGTACCCATGAACTTAGTATGAAATATACTTCAGATGGATTAATTCAGCTACCTACCATTTAGGGTTTGAGGTTTTTAATTTCTTCCTTTCCGTGTTTTTTTTCAGGCATGCAAACAGTGCCACCAGAGACACTGGTAGCTGCAGCAGTCTTCCATCAGAAAATTTCAACACAAACTTAAGTAAGACCTATTCTTTTCATCCTATTTTATAAAAATTGGAAACATTTTAAAAGAATGCAAGTCTGTAACGGTACTCTTGTCACACTACACAAGAATTGTTGTCTCTTTTTTACAGGTACCTTTTCAGAAACCTTTCATTCCTTTACAGGTGACTGATGGCTGCCTCAGTTAGGATGTTATCTTCCCAAATAGAATATATAGAACATATATAGAATATATGTTATTTCCAACTATAGCTGCGTTAAGGCCGAGGGCTGAAAAATGCTGAGCACTGTGGTCTTGAGCCAGCAGAACACTTGAGCATACGCTTTCAAGAACATTTCCACTATATTCACTGAGAGAGACTTATGTTTAAATAAAAGGCTTCTATTAATAGAAATACAAAGAAAACAAAAAAATAATCACTCCCCAATTACACAGTGACCAATATTCTGTGCGACTTCCCTTAATTTTATTTTGAATCTGTTCTTGGTGTTTAGATCCCTACCTTTTACGAGCAAGGAAATTGATAAGGAAAAGCCCAAAAAAAGAAACAGCAATGTCATATAATCTTTTGTAACAAAAGAAAAAAATGTATGTCCTTCTCCTAAGTATCGCAGGTATTTTTTTTTCCCCCATAACACAGAAAAATCTTCAAATAAAGAGTATTTACATTAATCAAACCTTCAGTTTGGCACCTAATCATCTGCAACTGATAACAACTGTCTTTCAGATGATTCCTCTGGAATCTTCATTATCTTAAATAACCTTTGAGATGCCTAAAAATGTAGCTGAATACCTTGTCAATGTAATATTTAGGACCTCCCATAATCTTTATGAATGCCAATCCCTCAGTCACTATAAATGACTTAAAGAAAATAACATTACATTAAATTTACTTATATATAAAAATCAGATGAGGATTATGAAAACATGACTATGTTTAAACTACACAACGTTGGCAGAGAAAGGAGAACATCTGATGGATTTACATATTTTTTCCATTTGTTAGTAGGTTTATATAAATACCCAATGGGAACTGCGCTAGTCTGCATTCAAACTTTAAAGAGATTATTTCCATACAAATAATCTCAATGAAAAAAATGCCAAGGTATTACAATTCAAAATTGACTTTTGAATGTATGTACTAAATGTACATCTGCATGCAAAGTCAAACTGTACCTCATAACAGATTTCAAAATACATCATTTTGGATGACAAATGTGGAAAAAAATTACTTCAGGAAAATAATAATAATAAAATGCCAATAACAACTACTTTGGGATTTGGGGGGGCACCAAGAAGAATGTACAAAAAAACTTAAAAGAACATCACAGATTTTTTTCCTTATTAGAGGGATATTCCAAAAATAGTTGTATGATATGAACTTAATCATTATTATTTTAATGATTTGAAATCATTCACTGAAAAGCGCTTTTATATTTTGAAAAACACTTGCTGCTGTGCAGCGTAGTTTCTAAGCTAGGTTTCGTCCCAAACACTGCAACCTACTTACGCACCCAGAAAGTGCAATGGGAAACAGATGACAATACTGACACTAAAGGTCACTTAGAAGAACGTGGTGAAAATTTGAGAATCCTGTATTTGTCCTGTTTTTAGAACAATTTCAAGGATGAGAATTTTTTAAATACTTATTTCTCTACAGACGAGCTTGAGCTCGCTTTCCCTGCCACCAGGCAGCAATTGTCCATAAAGCCACTGACTGTGTACAATTAATTATATTTTATGACCAATAAATTGTATTGCTGTTCTAATTCCCCTCAAAATTAATGTTGGGATCTGAAAGCCCTCAACTCACAGTTACCCCAAAATAGCTTTATCTAATCTCAGAAAAGAGGCAGCAGTAAGCCACATGCATTAGGAAAATTGACAGTCCTACCAATGAGACTAATCAGTTGTTTGATGCGGACTATAAAAAAAGAGGGCATGAAAACGCTCTGCACAGATCTGGAACATAAGAGTAAGGGAGAGCATAATAAAGTAAATCCCTTTAAATTAGTCTGAAGCAACAGGACAGTTATTAGCAGGTCACAGTGGTGGTCTGGACAGGAGGTGGCAGCACCTGGACACACCTGCAGTCAGTAACACCCAAACAGGTGAGAGTAAATTAATAGTGCAGTATGAAAAGCACCTCTCTTAAATAATCTGGAAATAAATACCCTCAGTGAAGTCTGAATTTGAACAAGCTCCCACAACAACCACAGACTGAATGTAATGGGAAGAGAGAAGAAAGGCCTCCTGCTTTGATTTTAGAGAAGTCAGACCTTCTGTTCCAATGCATAGTGGCCTATGCATTCTCCTTAAATGAGAGAAGTGATGCATTCTCATAGCGCCCAGATCTCCAGTACATTTCTCTAGGACATATGATGGTCCAAATTAGGAACTACAGGGACCTGCCAGGCAGCTGTGTTAATAGAGAAAGCTTCTTCACATATACCAAGAGAACGAAAGAGCACCTGGAACCGACATTTCATCGATAGCAGCAAATAAAAAAGGCCAGGACACATTTTCTGGCCCTTAAGGGAAATAGCACGTTCATATGGTAAAACCTCTTCATCCCCAAAGGGAGGCATTGTCCACACTGATTTACTGGAAATGGTCCTTGGCTGTGCTACCCCCAGAACCTCTCCTGGGCATTGCTTTGGAAGAGTGCTAGCTGCCACTGCTCAAAGCCAAGTAGGGAGCGTGCAACAGTAAAGCAGTCTGGATAACAGCATGCCAGTTCCTGAGATCATGACCTGTCTGGTCTAATAAGTAGTGTACCTACAGTCTGAGAGGCAAAACATTTATGTGGCATTTCTCATGCTTGCACGTAACCCCTCACATACTCTCTGCCTACCAGATGGACTTCAAATGTTGCCCAAGCTGAAATAAGACAAAGTAAGTTATTCAGAAGGCCAACTTCAGTAGTTCGCAATATATATTCAAGGAACGTGGCATAATTAGTAACAGTTTTTGCAGAAACCACAACTAAACCAGAAAGGAAAGCATTTCCAGACACGAGACAATTCCAGAGTTTTCTGGGTACAACAACCTTGCAACAAATGGTAGGCAGCACAAAGCTGACCACATTTCTGTACTAGGCACAAAACTCACATGGTTGGTTTCTCTATGCCATGGCCTCAGATGCAGGCCCATACTCAAATATGCGAAACAGCAACCTAGAACCTATTTCATGCTCTATAACTCCATATATTAACCACTGGTAATCGAAGACTTGCTGCCCAGCTGCATCCAACATATGCTGTGCATTAGAGCTGGAGAGAGGGTTGTGGCACTGAACTTCAGCAGGAGCTTGTTTGAAGGCCAAGGAAGACCCAGCTGAAACCATGTGTTGCAGCCATTTCACTATGTCATAGGACTTGAAACACCTTTTCTTCATGTGACACACACTTGTTCATCATGAACAAGGGATAATGGATACTGGGAGAAACCTGGTTATGCAGGGAAAACAATCTGGGCAGAAACGGTTACAGTAACAAAGTCACAAATTTTTGTATGGCAGAGAATAAGAATACAGGAGACCAAGTTGCAGATCAAATCATATAGCTTTGGCAATTACTCCTTTTGTCTTTCTTTAGTTGTCTCTTTTTCTCTCTCCCTCCCCCCGCTTCCCTCCTCCCCCAAAAAAGTGGGGGGAAGAGAACATTAGTTCCCAGAACTACCCAGGTCTTTTAATGATTGTATTTTATAAGCCAATATTATAATACATATTCTGCTGGATTTTTTTTTTAAATGTATGAGATGCATGCACAGAAACTTGGTATAAATATTAATTACCTTTAGAGGTTTTCCAGTGGTGGAGTAAAGTACTAAGATAACAGTTTCACAATGCAGCAAGCATTTCGATAACATTATCTAAACACTTTCTGTGTTACAGACTTATTATCTCAACACTTCCTCAGTTGTCACCAACAAAACCTCTTGCCAAGGCTAATATATGCCTCACTATCGAGATTTTCTCCCTGATCCCATCTCTAATAACCTTCTACTCTTTTCTCGGTATAAACGTATGCACAAGATGACCTGCTAGCCTAGAGGGATACTGGAGTTTATACTTCAAATGGATACATCAATCTGCAGCATGACAGGGCTAACAGCAGTATGAACACCTCCAAGAAGTCAAGGGGAAACTGCTGCACATCACATTACCTAAGATTTTGAGGAGTAATTATATTGTAGTCTCTCTATGTACAAGACCTACTTCAAGTCTTTGCTGGAGGAAAGGTCACGTACAACGTACGTAACCTTTAATATGAACACAGTACAAACTGCTCTGCATCTTCTGCACTGGCTGTTTACGATGTCTTAGATTAAGACAGTTCCATGCTTGTTTTTTTTTAATGACCTTAATAAAGATGGACTGGACTATATACAGAACAATGTAACAGGGCTTACACCCTGTAAGTAAATTATACTGTGGCAGTGCTCAAGCTTAGGAGGAGAGAAGTTTTCATTTAGAAGATCACCGAGCTTTTGCCACACGGCTTCTGCAAGGAGAAACATGTTCTACAGTAATAGCCATCTCATTCTTTCCCTGAATCCTGTACCTTTATAGAAATAAGCATATTTTTACAATACATTAAAGCAGCGTTTAATATTTAGTTTGTTTTTTATTAATGGATTATTTAAAATGTTTAAGTAGCTCCTCCAGCGTACTGGCATTGTGAGATTTTCTTCCATGTACAACCGAAGTAGCAGTTTTATTCCTGTGATCCTCAATGAAATACTATCCCATAGTAGGTGAAAATCTCCATAAATATTCACAACAAAAACCTTATTTTTCTCTATTAAATAAGTGTTGCATGTTAAACATGGAAATTTATTGATTTAGTACTAGCTGCATATGTGTATATAATGTGGCTTGACAAAATATGCTGTACTGATCTAAAATTTGCTTCTCATTATTTTTAAGATGAACTGAAGTAATTCCTAGATTGTTGATGGTTACTAAAGAAATAATCCAAAATAACACAACATCCCTGAATAATTAAATTAGGCAGCAGGCTGCCATGACCACTGCTACGTATTTTTTCTTCTCTACATCCAGGGACAAATCCTGCTCTTCGTATCAGTTAATACCAAAGGCAACATGGAGCAAGAAGGAAGGCTGAAAGTCTTCAAGTCTGGATGAAGGATAACGTTTACCCTGGTACCATATATGCGGAAATATGGGACTATGACACATGGCACGAAAAGGTTGGTCAATACATCTGCTAATATAAATATTAACTAGTTAAAATCAGAGTATGGCAATGCAGGTTTTTTTACTTAACACTTCATGACTAGAAGCACAACCCATTCAAAACAACTTTACATGATGCCTGCTCTGCAAATGGGACGTGATTCATCTCTGTAACAGGATGCCACCTGCAGATCAAACTACAGGAATCCAAACAGTACTACTAAATAGGTGAAGATTATGTGCATCTTCCTACTAATACTTAAAACTTATGAGCACTTAAGGCAGTTCAGGTTAGAAAATATACTGTCTGCAGACAAGATTAGATAAACAGAGAAATAGTTACCCTCTACCAGAAATTCAGATCACTGAAAATTTTTAAGTGCTAAATTACAATTTTCTAATAAAATCCAGTTTTACTAAATATAATCAACACCAGATAAAATTGACAAAAAAAAAAGGTCTCATGGATCTATGAAATAAAACTTCTGCAATAAAATCACAACCAACATTCTTCCCTTAGCAGCAGGTAAGTGATGTACTCAGCACTATACCACAACGTATAGCTCGAGGCACTAATGAATGCTATTTTTCTTTTTACATTTGTGTTACACTTCAGAATAGTGCTGATTTAGAACTACAACTATTTTGAATTATTTAAAATGTCAGAATGAAAAAATGATTCTGCAAGTTTGTCATATTCGTTAGGAATATAAATTCACTGTGATAAGACACTGGATCCTGCCCTATTTAGGAAACACAGAAGTTGTTGTGACCATATTTCTATTGTAATACAGGATATAGGCTTTACAATAAAATAGAAAAGCATACCAAAAAAAGAAGCATGAAGGTTATTAAATGTACATTCAGGTTAATGCTGAAACAAAAACACATTTTTCACTGGAAGTTCTGAGCTTCTTCAGATATATGTCCTTAACAAAAATAAGGAACTTGCTCCCATCTGTATTGGTATTATCAGTTATTCTAAAAACAATAGTACCAGCTGGTAATAACTACAAAATTAATTATCATTAACTAAAAAATTGTCAGAATGGATGCAATCTTCCTTGCTTTAGCATACTCAAAATACCAACATCTGGAAAAACTGCATATAAAACTTCTAAAATCACTGCTGTTATCACCCTTCTGACATCTCTCTCTCCTTGTCTGAATCACTGCATTTTCACACAGTGTTTGAAATGGACTCCTTTGGAAAATTCATTTCCATAGAAGATCTAATACTCTTTAAAACAGGAATGCAGCCAGATAAGCACATATATTCAAAGTGACACGTAACTTATTCATGGCAGATGAATAAGTTACATGTTAAGTTACATGTGGTATCTCCAAAATAGCCCTCTTTTTGTGCTGTTAGTCTTCGCGTTTTATTAAATACCATACAGGCATAAAATCACCTCAGAACTGCCATGAGCAGTTGTGCTCTAGAGACCAGGACTGAAAAAAATCCTTTTGAATATTAATAACGTAAAACTCGAGAACAAACCTGACTAGCAGTGATGGAGGTTCGCCAGCCAACTATTCCATTTTTTCAGCCTAAGGCATAAACTGACCTTTTCTTAACAGCTCAGTACTGCAAAGTTTAAACCCTGGGTCTCCTTAAATTTAAGCTTTCCTTGGTAATTTTATCACAGATAATACAACTATCAATTACTTAGTCTCACAAAGTGAGCCGTATTAGAATCATTGACTGGCACGGTTGTACAATGATTATCTGTGGGTCACAGACCCCCATATAGCTGAAGCTTTGGAAAAAGGAGGCTTCCCCTTAACCCCCATAAAGATCCTTTCAGCAGTCATAAAGTGGGTAAAAAGATCATCCTTTCCACTAATATTTGTCTCCTGCTGCTCTAGAATTAGCAGCTGTTGCATGCTGGCAATCGGTGGGCTACTGAAATGTCCAATACCAGGCACCTATTCAGCCGTGCCATCTACGCTCTGCCGGACATCTTAACCATGAAAGCAGAGTCCTCCTGCCCCTCTGGAGAAAGAGGGAAAGGGCAAGGGAAACGTTGAGAGGTTTGACATTTGATACATGACAGGCACTAGCATGTATTGAACAAGTCAGTCTGTAGAGTCTGGATGATGAAAATAAGACAACTTTTTTCACAGTAAGTTAGTGTAGTTTTCAATATTACGCCCTGATTGCACTAGTTGTATGTTAAGTCAAGTTAGTGATGTAATCATGTTCAGCTTATAAACAAAAAGAATACTTAACACACAGGTAGGTAAGAGTATCAAACCATATTTACATTAGGAGCTTCATTTTCATAAATTAATACTACTCTAGGAGTAAAGCCACAAGTCATTATCAGTCCCTTAATAGTCGTGTTAGACGATTCTTTTCTCCTCTGTGTCCTTGTTGCACAGGTTCACTCAAAGCTGCAAATAAGTTTGTCTCCACATCTTCCCTCTGTATTCTACTAGATTCAAAACTGCACATTCTTGAAAAGACTATTAAGACGGGATAATACAGAATTTCTTTTATAACAAAGTATCAAAAATTACCTGAATTCTGTCTTGATGGTTATGTCACAATTAGCTCTGAAAGCTAAAAATTTAAGATGGTTGATAATATGTTTTGCCTTAAAATGGCTTTGATTTCAGTAGCAATTTGTTAGAAATGATTACTCTCAATACCCCTGTAAAACTTGAAAGAATACTGTGAAGTAGATAAGCATTACTGTATGTATTTTTATAGGGCCACTGTATAATGATGTCTGCAAAGTCTGAAATACCACATTATTTGTTTATATAATACGTGTAGCCCTCTTTGTACAAATAACACAGCTCTGAGTTTTTCAGTAACTAACAAAACATTTTCTCAGTGTGGGAACACCTAGTTGAAACAACTACCACAGTACTGTTCAAACAAGGCTAGAGAGACCTAAAAAATTAAAAAATATGAGAACAAAACCAGCTGTCAACCGCTCTACAACAACCCTAAATAGAAGGTAGAAAGTATAAGGGGAAATAATACGTGAACATAAGATGATTCTCAGATTGCTAACAGCATGAGTAAAGAAAGTGAAGCAGATAGTAAGACACTGCCACTTAAACACTCCTGCTTGCATCATGTGTTTACATACAGGGAGGGGTTTTGTGCAGCTTTAAAATTATTTTGTCCAAAATCTTCAAAGATTGTAACATCATTGCACATAAATACTAAAAATGGGGCTCAAAAATAATGAAAACTGAGATCTCATAAAAGAAGAGACAAATGTTTCTTATAATAATAGAACCCAACTTTCTAAAAAGCAGTCATCTTTTTCATTCCTTTTTGACTAATTTAAGAAGCACTGCCATGGTAATATCAATCCATAGTAATTCACAAGTTAACAGACACTACAATTAATTTGCTGTGTCTCAATTTAAATTACTTTTTTGCTTAGTCACAGAGATGCTCTCCAGACACGCACGCAGGCTCTGTCACCACAGTTAAGATACCAGACCACAAATACATAGCATACTTTTGACATTATAAAAACACAAACACAGGATAGCAAATGCCATTCCTCTTCTTAGCAAGGCCTCTGAACACACGTTTATTTTTCCTGTCTGCTAATGTAGGTTAATGCACCCTTCTTCCCTTCACCCCCACGAAAGCTGAATGCTATTATCCAAAGTAGCATTATATTAGATTAAGGCCATTCAAAAAGGATATTCTTGAAAAAATATAGCAAACTGGGAGGGAGAGAAGGGACATAAGCCCATACTTTGTTGTCATTAAGTTCACTGAAGATGAAATTACATTTATCAGTTTCGTTCACAAAGCAAGTACATCAACAGGGGGAAATGCAGTTATTCAGTTTCTTCAACACAGAAAAAAGAATATTATTCTCAAAATCTAAAAGCCATTAATGCAGTTTTGATTTGTGCTTTCAAACAGCTGCTTACCATGGGCACCTCAGGGGAAAAGTGGAAGTAAAAACATATCATGAGTTTTATGTCATAGATTCACACAACCGTAAAAAAATCCAAAGTCATCAGGTATTAAACCCATGTACCCATTTTCCAGTATCAGCCAGTTTTTAGTTTTTCTGGCAGGTAAACTTCAGCATTGGGAGCTCTCCAGTGAAGAAGCAGCCATGCTCTTAGAACATGTAAGCTAGGTAACTTCTGACCGTTTTAGATCAATTTTAAAATGACAACTGGAAACAGGATTTGCAAGTGCTGGAAGACTTGATTCCCCTTTATGTTCATTTCTCCCCCAGAACAAATCTTCTGATACCTTTACATGATTATAAACCTATCATAATAACCCAGTATTTAAATTACAGAACATGAAGAGATATGAATCTGGATGGAGAGCTTTAATATTCCCAGGACTTGCAGCTAAACTCTTAAATTTGGCAGAACAGCACTACTGTAAAATGAATGCCTTTTTTGTCCCATAAAAGAAAGAAACCTCAACTATACCTTGACTGAATTGAAAAACAAAACAAAACAACACACAAAAACCCCCCAAAACCAGAAAGCAAAGCAAAGTATCTAACTCTCTCTACATTTCTTTGTACTGCACACTTACTCAAGTACCAAGGACTAAGTATATGATGTCCTTCACACTTCTATTAAAGAGCCCAAGGTTTAATGACTTACACAGAACGGACCCAAATTTTTAAGAGACCTGAACCCCATTCATTTTACAGTATGGTTTCAGAGAAAATTTGTTATCCTTTGCTGTATTGTCTGTAAAAAAGACTGCAAAAGATGTAAATAGCTACTAATACACATTTAAATTCGTGCTGTAAGCCTGCTACCAGCTGTCCTTTAGGAGGATGGTTGCACAAAATTATTTCACATGTGTCCATTATGCAGTATGATCACAATTAACGGAATAAATTTTATGATTCAAAACAATATTAAGCAACATGTAGAAAACACTAAAACCATGAAAAATGCATTCATTTATTCATTGCCATGCATTTCTGATCTTTCCACTTTCAGAGTACAGTTTAATTGACTAGTTTAGAGATCAATTAATCCCTTTACATTTAAGTCAGTCACTGAATCCTCTCCAAATAATTTAGCTTCTACATGCTGACTCCCATTTCATGTCCCTGGAGAGTGAATGCAGTTGAAACAGGTGGCACACAAATCACATTTAGTAATAGAGAAAGAACCACATTAGCAGGGGTATGAAGTATTAAAAATAAAGACTCATGATTCAGTCAACCATTTTCACTCTCTGTTCTCTAGTGCTGCAGCTCCCAATCATATCCTGAATGTTTTTTTTTTTTTAAATGACAATTGCAGGTCCCAGATAATTATTTTAATTTTTGTTAGTTTCTAGTCCTCATCTACCTACTGCTCCTCTCTTCTCTCAATATAGTTCTGCAGGCTTTTCTCTCTGTCACCTTAGTCTCCTGCTCTTCTATCTTTTGTATTTTTAAGTTAATGCTAAATTGGCCTGAATTAATTCTGGAAGATAATGTCTTGTTTACCCTCTCATTTCTTGATTTGAAAGCCCAAAATTTCAGGTTCTGTAATAACCATCTTATTTCTAGGATTACTCTTCTGTAATGAGGATTTCATTTCCTCTTGCCAAGCACACGTACATAGTTTAACTAATTTAGTCACACTGTATCACTTTATCTCCCTTTACGAAGACCGTAACTTCATTTCTGTATGAGGTACAGGAAAATAATTTGGTATCAAAGATAGGGAGAGCTGGATCTGTCAGCCAAGGAAATCATTACTCAGATGGGTAACAGAGGTATTAGACATCATCCCAAACCAGGAAACTCCAGCAACACAATCTTAAGAGGGAGGAAGAGAGAGAGAAGAAGAGAGAAGAAGAGAGGAGAGGAGAGGAGAG
>NW_009191214.1:28716-35134 GCF_000690835.1 Fulmarus glacialis | reverse complement strand
GAAGAGAAGAAGAGAGAAGAAGAGAGAAGAAGAGAGAAGAGAAGAGAAGAGAAGAGAAGAGAAGAGAAGAGAAGAGAAGAGAAGAGAAGAGAAGAGAAAAAAAAAGAGTTTTCGGCCTATTAAAGCCACTCACAATCTCACCGATATTAGAACTGGATAGGACATTTTACCTTCCCACAAAAGAACACATTGAAGGGTATCAGAATGAACATGGGATTTCTCTAGTTAAACAAAAAGGTAAATTTGACAATTAGTCAAGGAGCTCACCTTTTCTATAAGCTGCCCAATCAAGCAAAAAGTTTGAAAAGAAAAACTATTTCAAATAAACTGTAGTTAAAAACACCTCCTGAAACCACATGAAGCTCAAATGAATAGAAATTAACGGAAAATACTATTTCCGTACATCAGTCCAAGATTTGTTGTATTTTAAACATTTACATAAACATATGATAAACAAATTATCTGAAAACTCAAGAAAGTATGTTCCAAGAACACAATTCAAGAAAATCACATGAGAAGGAAAAAAATTTATTCTGTCATCCTAAATGCAAGATTTCTTTTTTTTTCAGCTTCACCAAATAATCTTATAATATAAACTATTTCCTCCTTAGTTTTTCCCTTGAATTAAGAACATGTTTCTGTCTGAAACTGCTGCTAAAATGAAAAAAAACCACCACCACACACAAAAACATTTCTGCGGTGAGAAGTATTTTATATAAATGCCTGGCATACCAATTATGTGCCTTTGCAGGAATGAAACTACAAATACTGCTGCAGAGGACGCTTAACCAAACAGAGAGCTCTCATGAACAGCACCCATTCATGCTGGAACACTCTGAAACAAAACGACCACCAGAGAAAGGAAAAACAGCATCATTTATTCATCCTCAATCTTTAGCTGCAATAAGCAGTTACTGATTTCCCCATTCTGAAACACACGAGAACTTTGTGCAAACCCTAAGTAGGCTTAGTCTCTTTAAAACCAGTGCCTGTGTCTTGGCCTATATTGCCATCTATACTGCTGACTCAGGATCTCTGCCAGTTCAAACAATTCCTTAGGCAGCAATGTGCTGCAACCATCAATTTTGCACTGAATTCTCACCCACGTAGAGAAATGAAATGGTTGAAACTTTAGGCTAGTTCTGTGATGCTAGCTATTGTGATGGCACATGTTTGTTTGCAAGTGAGAAACAACACTGTTCAAAATGAGTACAATCCAAAAATGGAAACAAAATTAAAGAAATTACTCCAAGAGTTGGCTTAGTCTATTAATTACCATACAGAAAGAACATTACTCTTGCATGTGTATAGGCATTGTGTGCAGGGAGTTACATACATGTAATTCTGAGCTTCAGTAGACAATGCAAAGTATTCCTACACATAAGTAACACGTAGGGAAAAAAAGACGCAGTTTGCCCTGATCTTCAAACCAGCCTCACCAGATGAAATACTGAAAGAGAATCTAAATGAAAGGAAAAGCTGAACTCTATAAACTGTATGTGCAAGCTATTATAAGGTAAAGTAGCCATACTTACACATACCTCTGAAGCCTTTAGATTGCACAAAGTTCACGAAACTTCTCTGAAAACCCTGAAGACTTCATTATTTCTAACAGGTCACTGAGATTTGGCAGGATTTTCCTCAAGGTCAGAAACATTCTCTTCATGCTTTCAATTAAACACTGTTAAATTTTGACTGAATTACAGGGTGAAGAAAAAATAAATAACCACTTCCCAATTCTGGTTCCTCCTTCCCCCGCCCAGTAACTTGACAGCCTGCCAAAATTTCTGAACATTTAAACTCAAGTCCATGCTACAGCTATTACCACTACCATCCTATTCCTGAAGAATCCAGAAACAGAGAAAACACAGGTGTTACCAGTAAACGTGGGAGAAGGGAAGTGAGTTAGACTGAAATCACACTGATATCCCTTAGTATAGTCTGCAGCTTCAGGATCCAAGTTTTTTCAGTCTAGCCTATAGAAAACGTCTCATACCATAATTAATAAAATGGAACCAAAAGAAAAGGAGTTGTACATCCATTTCCTCTACTCTCATTTTTTAAGCTTCTCACTCTTGCAAGTCATATTAAGCAATGCCTCACCAGCTATAAAGCACACACACAGTTTATTTATAAGCTATTTTGACGGATAAAAAAATCTTCACCCCCAAAGAATGAACTACCACTGATCCACATTGCCCCTCTGAAAGAACCTATCATAACTTTGTCTAATGCAAGGTCGTTTGTTTAGATGTACATCCCCAATCAATGGCTGACATGTTATATTTTATACTATTGTGACTTGCTATTTCACTAGAGCTCAGAATGAGCAAGGCACCCCGAGAATATTTTTGTTGGTAGTTCAGAATTCCTGGAATAGTTCAGGAATCACTCCTGCGAGTCTTCCTAGCACCTTTATTACCATGGAAAAGAGCAAGTGCTGTTGTAAAGAGCAGACAATTGGAAATAACCCAAGATACTGAAAGGAATGGTCGCACAACATCAGCAAGAGCCTCTGTTGCCTCCTCAAACTTTGGTCTCTGTATTGGCACATCTTTCCCTCTGCGGTGTGGACAATTATTTTATGCAATGCGCAGCCTCACCCAGTACTCAGACCGCTCTCTAGAGCTATCTATCAACCCTGAGCTGTCTGGATCCACCACATACCAGCGTATGTTCTATCCTGGTATCCCTCTGCTCCAAAGGAAAGAGTTAGCTCTCAGCAGAAAATAGAAATTTCTCAGCAACACTGAACTGCTCTTTTTTCACCCCTGGCATCTGAAGACAGGCAGAATCTTCACAATATTGTGTTTACATGCCCTATGAAGGGGAGAGTCACTTCTTTTTGAAAATATTCTGGTAAATGGTGGGATTGTTCACCAGTCTGATTTCTATCAGGAAACACGAGAAGGGTTTTGAAGCTGCGAGTACAATAGACCGCATAATCTTAACACTGTTCCCACAGAGATGTCAGGCTTCCATCGTGCACTTAAATAGCTGTCTGCACATAGACCTTTATCAAGCTCCTTTGTTTTAGCACAATCCACTACTGCATGAGATACATTCAACTATTCTAGAAAAAAGGACATGTAAACACACATGAGCAGAAGAGCAGCGAGGAAAGTCAGAGTGAAGGTTATAATGTGTGGTCTTTTGCGTGGAATAGGTTGGTAATACTAAGATTGCAAATGCATAAAAGGAGTAGAGAACATGCAAATTATTTCACTTTTTCCTTTAGGGCGTATGATTTCCTCAATACGCAGGCTACCCACCTAATTTAACTATCGGAAAAACACATGCCTTCTTTGTTGATGCTTAGTGACCTATTAAAAAATTCCACTGTAAAATGAGACTGTTTTCAGGTGTTACAGAAGGTCTTGGGAACCAGAGATATCATTTTTTACAGATGGCAATAGATACATTGCACAAAATGTACTACTGAGTTCCTTTATTCCGTCTTAAAAACTTTTCTGACCTTACTGTCATGGAAATGACAGAACTAGCCTATGGAAAAGTCCTTATCAATAGAATGGCAAAAAGGTTAAATCCACACTTGCATTTTATTCCAGAATTTAAGTCTAAAAGGTAAGAGATAATTGTTTGTACAAAATCGGTACAGAATGGAGTCACACAATGTTATTTAAAAATATCTGTAAATTCACTCTATTCTCAACTTGAGGGGGAAAAGAGGCAATGCTGCCCTAAGTGACACCACACCTGCATCTTTACTACTTTAACCTGTTACCATAGCAACCGCTACGGTCTCAGTGTCACTCTACACAATCACTAACTGGAAATGGAGTGTATCACAACCCAAACAACTATATACTTACGAGAGAGAGACAGAATGAGAAGAACTCTTATTTCACAAGGGTTAAAACAAAGGCTTTTGTTGTGTTACCATGGACTTATACGTACCTCCCAGTAAGCACAACTGACTTTCAGGGAATGTGCTAGTATTTGTGATCACATCCTACACTAGATGAAGAGCAAAATGGGTGCAGATGGATGTGGCTTTATTTTTAGGCAGGGTGTCTACTGTTCCTTTGAGAAAATCCAAAGCTTGGAAAGCAGTACTACCAATAAGACCCCACTGTGGTGAAATGCAGTGCAATTTTAGAAAAATCTAAAATCCTCCATGTGTAGAAAAGGCTTTGAGTTAGAATTTCTTGATAAATAAATTCTTTTATTTTGCCATTTTTTTCATGACACATGAAAGTACACAAGAGTATATTGAGTACATAGGTACATAACTCTGAGGAACATTTAGTCCAGAGATGTAACCAGCGAGTAGAAAATATTCAGCAAACTATAGCTGTCTACAGTCTTTTATTTTCTCATGAAGTGACTCAGATATTAAATAAGAAATCTGTGTATGTGCTTTAAATTTAAAGCATGTAATTTTACGATTGACACATGAAGGAAATGTATTAGGGATGACCCGAAAAACTTTTCATGACTGTCATTATCTTCTACAAGTGATTCTGAGTCAGATTCAAGGAATTACTTTCAGATTTACAAACTATTTGTATTAGGACAGTGGGCATTCTTATTGAGGCTAAAATTTTTTGAAATTCTTATGCTAGGTGTTTTTGAGAATCAGGCTCCAGGCATTTGTCTGCTGCACACAATTAAAAGACTCCTCTTTTTTGATGTTTTAATTTTAACAATACATTAATAATAATAGTATTTACTTCATAAAGATGTGGCTTTATTTTCCTTCAAAAAATAATTATTGGGAAGAAAGAGCAGATTTGACAGAACGGCAAACTTCACAATGGCCAAAATACAAGAAGAATGTTTAAAAGCGCTACAAACATCACTCCAAAGGAGAGAGTATTTTCTTAGCACTGATTTTTTTTTTTTTTTTTTTTAAAAGAAATTAATCAGAAAGAGAAGATTCTCTTAGTAGTCCAGCTGAGAACAAAATTCTGAATGCATTTGACTTTTTTGGGCAGGAAGAAAGTATGAACTGTAAAATAGGCTACCAAGTTAAGATGACACAGAAGAAAGGAAAATACTAAGCTTTAAAATATACTACTTCCTTTTTTTCAGTGAGGGAAAATCAAGCTACTTATTTTGGAAAGTGGAGTATAGTGAACAGTGGGTAGTTTTGCTTGTGGGGTACTGTTGTGTTTGGTTTTTTGGGTTTTTTTTTTTGTTTTTTTTTTTTTTGAGAGGCAGGTAGGTTGGGTTGTTGTTGGGGTTTTTTTTGAGACCTTGACTCTAAGCCTAGCCTGGCAGACCTTTGTAGAGTGTTACTGCTTGAATCCCCAAACCTCTCTTCCCACTTGTCATCTTTATTCTTAACCCTGTCAGAACAAATCCAACAGATTCTATGTTTCTTAACATTTCTCTGTGCATACAAGAAATATAGAATTCCCTTGTACAGAAAAAAGACTAGAAAAAGACCTAATCATTCAGTTGTATGGTCGAACATGGGGCACAAGTTGGACTTACATTGTGCAGAGGTCCCGCAATCTTAAATTTCTAAAATAATCCTTTTTTTTTAAAAAAAAAAAAAAAACCACAAAAGCAGAGCATAAATAGACACTATCAGGCTGAAATATCTTTAAATACCTTTAATCTCTGGATTAAAATGTAAAATATCATTATTACATTTTCACTTCATAACACAGAAGACTCTTCCCACTGTCAGAATCACATACAATTACTGTTCATGAAGATCATCTTCCTATCCTACTCCCCACCTCAGTAATACTGGGTACAAAACAGGGAAAAATAAACTTTGAATGCTGCTTCATCTCAGATTGGGTCTTCTCTCCTGTTCATGGAAAACGAATGGGCTTTTCTAGTCTCCCTCACTTCTTCCCCCTCTGACTCCAAGCTCCTCCACCTTACTGAAACAAGGGCTGGCAAAAGCGGTTGGTTGTGGGGTGTCACCCCTTTCTGGTGGATGAGGCAAACCCCCACCTCCATCTTCCCTAACTCCCTGTTGTGCCAGTAAAGTAGCAAGATGAGCACACAACAGCAAAGTTACGCAAAACAGATGCCAGATGAGGCCAGGGACACAGCGGATACAGAAGCAGGGGGGAGCGTAAGTCTTCAAATTGATGTATGTATTTATCAAGTATGCACAATTTGATAGACAGCTGCAAAATGTGCACAGACAGATGAGCAAGCATATACCTACACGGTATCCGTATTTCAGGAATGGGCTGTAAGCCCTCTGCAATTAGACTAGCATTTTTATAGCTTCATGAATTTCTATGGCATTTTGTGATTAAAAATCTACTGTCTTTCATTACGGGATAATACTGGTAGGCATGTTTTTGGATAACAACTTTAGGTATGAATACTATGAATGTAGATTCAAAGTAAGTCTACTGTTTATTGGTAATGTATTTGCAAAGAAAATCACATAGGTACTTCATGTCCAAAAGCAGGTAACATGTCA
>NW_009191214.1:0-28700 GCF_000690835.1 Fulmarus glacialis | reverse complement strand
CCTGCTGAGAACTCTGCTTGTTAGACACAGCATTCATACATTTATGTCTTACTTTGTTACTCTCTAGTAAGAATGGACTAAAGTAAGCACATCCCTGGTAACAGTACCTTCCTCTTTGACAGAGGAGATGAATAAACAATCCCATTGTAGTACCTCTTACGTCACTGAAGAAATTACCTTTCTGCACTTCAAGCAACACTGGAGTAAAACTGCTCTTAAAATAACATTGTACCCCCAGTAAGCCCATCATTAGTTTCAATAAAAGTTTTTTGAATGCCCTAAATCAGTATTTAGCAGTAAAATACTCTTCACATACCTACACGAAGCAGAGAACAGCCACTTCCAACTATTAGTACTTTGCAACTTCCTATACACTGTAATAAATCCACAGAATGGAAACATAAGGAAAATAATACACATTAAGAGAAGCTAGAGGCCAACCAGTTTCAAGAAAGCACCTGAACAACTGGCTTAAGAAATATTTTCTAATAAACAATATATCCTGTTTCAGTGAAGGGGGGGAAAAAAAAAAAAAAAAAAAGCAGCCTATGGCCATTACTCTACACAACACAATTACTACAACTTAGGACTGAAAAAGGTAAAACAAATACAAGGCTCTAAAACTGCTCATTAAGCTAAGACACTACAGTAAGTGATTAAGCAAAATATCCAAACCGAAGAAAATGTTTTGTTGTTTCTTTTTATCCTCAGTTTGCTTCCAGAACAAAATCGAAAAGCAGATGTAAAAAAAAAATCATTCTTCAGATACATCCATAAAGTTACATTCATTTAGTCTAACTGCATAAAGGCAAAAATAATGACATCAGTGTAGGAATTTCTTTAAGATATGGCAAACACTGCAGATAGGCATGCAGACAAGCAATAAACAACTCAGGCAAGATTTTGCTTCAACTTCATTCCCACTGCAGTATTAGCTGCCAATGCTGACGAGCTGACAAGACAAGTACGTCTCTTATCAGGTGCTCGTGCCCTTAGTACTTAAGGGAGACTTAAGTTTTGACCAAAGGAGAAAAGAAAAAAAAAAACAAAAACAAACCCAAAAAAATTTCCATGAGCATTTGTCAAAATTAAGCAAGTCTCTGGAATTTTATTCAGCTAAGATTTAATTTAAGGTCAGTATTTATTGGTATTCATAATAAAACTGTATTTGCTAGTACTCTACTGCTACACAACTCAAAAATGTTTTATCCGATTTTGTACACTGTTCCAGTTTCTGGAATAAATGGAAACAGAACTACTCGCCCCAGCCCCCCGCAGGTACCCGAGGCGCAGCCGGACAGCTGACAAACACCGAGACATCTCAGACCCACTGAGTGCAGAAAAGGCAAATCAGCTCTGTGCCTGCACAGTACATCACTGCAATTACTTGGCACTGTGCATTGCACCAATGTAATGACTCTTAGCATTCACTTTTAATTAGAGCAGGATTCCACGAGAATCAAATTTCTACCCATGAAAGAGAAAATACTGAATATATGAATGAATGAATTAAAAGAATTTCTGCAAAAACAGAGGATTGGCACTTTAATGAGAGTAATAAGAGAGCCCTGAAGGGCATGCTGGACAACAATACAATTAAAAGACTGGAGCAGGGAAAGGAAATCGATTTATATTCTCATCTTGTCATTGTAACTTTTGGTCAAACCCAATCACTTAGACTTAAGTACACAACTTAACCCAACTACATCTACATTTCTCAATGAAATGAAGTTTATTAAGCAACTTCATAAAGCCCATTCAGAAATCAAATGAAGGAAAAAAAAAAAAAAACAAACCAAGGAGCAGCACATTTATGATCTTGAGGAAGCAAAAGATCATACACCATGTCTTACACGTCCTGACCAAAGCCCAAACTACCAGAAGCAGTAGTCCAGCAGTTTTAAGCTATTAAATGTTATTCTCCTCCATCCATCAGCAACATGATTCAATAGGAATCGCCCAAACTTAAAAAAAAAAAAAAAAGAAAAAAAAAAAGAAAAAGCAAGCCCCTTTCCCCCATCCCCAACACAAAAAACCCCAGCTAAATTAACAAGAGGCATGAGTGATTTCATACGTTCTTGGTACTTCAATGGCCTATAAGGATCAAAGTCCTTACGTATTCTTACGTATTCTGTGGACTACTTTTTCCCTCTTTAAGACACTGTTAGTGAAGACAGGCTTTCAGAGAAAAAAATAAAAGCTTCCCTGGAATACAGAATTTTACACACTCCTTGTGTAAAAATTAAGTGTCAAATTAATGTTCAGAGTGTAAGGTTTTTTGTTACACTGGCCAATAATACATAAACTTCTTCACTGAAAGAGTGGTCAGGCCTGGAACAGGCTGCCCAGGGAAGTGGTGGAGTCACCATCCCTGGAAGTATTTAAAAGACGTGTAGATGAGGCGCTTAGGGACATGGTTTAGTGGGCATGGGGGTGTTGGGTTAACGGTTGGACTTGATGATCTTAGAGGTCTTTGCCAACCTTAATGATTCTATGATTCTATGATAAGTGACAGAGGTTGTGAACATTTTATGCTTAGACAGCCAGCAACTTGCAACAAGTATCAGTAATGAGACAATTTGTTTCTGTCAGCGTGTATGCATTATACAGAAATTTCTAACATTATGTAAAAAGCTACACATTTGTATTTTACATAAATATAACTTTCCACAAGTATCTCCTGAGAGGCAGAAACATTTCAATAATAAAAATGAAATTACATGTTTGTGAAAATATATTTACGTATTCATATGTTAAAATTATTTTTGTCACACAAGTAGCCAGTTTCAAAGTGAGACCTGTATCAAAAATCCTGCACGAATCTACTGCTATTTTATCCCAGCAGAAGTACTGCATAAGTTTGAGCAGTTGGCAGCTGTGTAATGGCTAGCAACCACCAACTAAATGTTGCACATATCCTTCTACAAGGAAGTTTTAGTATATAGTGATGGAACATGATATTATTCTTATTTCAATCACACAACTAGTCCTCCACCAAGCTTAAGGGGAATCTGTTCTTCCTGGTACTCCTAAGAATATCTTGAAAAGAGTTAAGAGAATTAGAAACAGCTCATCTCATTCAAGACATCTAGTCAGTTCTCCTGACCCATTTCACTGATTTCTTCTTGGGGGAAAAAAACCCCAAACCACCAAGAGAACAAATACGATTACTTAAGCTGAAAAGAGCATGAACACTTAGAGATGATTTTTCAGGTGTAAAAATCCTAATGAAACATAGCCAGCACTTCAGAACATTTGCTGGCATAAGGAGGAAAGCTCCAATCCCCTCCACTCCTCACAGACATAACTATGCTGGCAAAAGCCCTACTGGAGATGAATCTGTATGACCAAAGAGTTACCTTTTGCTCATACAATTTCTTGAGAACTGCTTTAAACCACCTGAATACAGTAATTCTTGCAAATTTAAGCTATACCAGCATTAGACAGGTTTGATGGTTCATTTCTTCACGAACTCTAAGTAGAGAAAGATTTTTCAGTAGTCCTATTTGTTGAGTTGCTATAGTCAACATTTAGAGGTGGGAATGGTGAGGTACATGCATTGAAAATCCATCTTTTTCATTACACATTCATAGTGACTGCTGAAAACAAGGTATCCATATTAATCTTTTAAAAAACTTGTCTGTAAAAGTATACATATAACGACCGTATGGACTACATGTGAACTGTAGGAATAAAGTCACCTAAGTGAAAAAACAAACACGCAACTGGCTGTAAAATACTGTGTCTGTCTGGGTTTTGGGAGGAGGGTAACATCTTTTTGCAGTACCAAATTACTGGAGTAAGACATATTTTAAAGTTTAAACAAATGACCAATACTGGGAAAATTGGCCATGACTGTAACAACAGTGCCTTGCTGCAAGTAACAGCTAGTATTGTAGCTAACTACTGATGCCTACATATGAAGGAGTATACAGCCCCGGTTGGGTACATTATACACACTATAATTGTTGCCAAAGAATTAAACCATAGGAAACTAATACAGACTGGATTCCGTACGGCTTTATTTTTTCTTAAGCGAACAATACCAAGATTCTTAAAGTACCTGAAAACACGTGTCTCGAGAACTTTGTAGTTAACTATGTTTTTCCTCACAATTTGTTCTTCTATAACATAACAAAGGCTGATGGTAATAGTGCAATACCGATACAAGCTAGTCCTAGAATTTCTATTTCTAAACCTCCCTTCATAAACCAGAAAGGATTTCAATTTTCCAGCAGCCATGGGAATTCAAAGGAGCAGAAGGAAAAAAAAAAAAAAATCACTTCAAATGGATGCCAAATTTTATTACATGTGGAAGTTCGAAGGAAATCTAAATCTAGGAAAATTATTTAGAAACAAGACACAGTCTGGTTTTGTAAAAACTATGCAGATTTAATACCAAGGCAAGACACTGCCGTCAAATGGCTTTAGCAGGTTCTGTTTTCCGTGTGTTAGGATCAATTCATGAGTAGAGAAAGAGGGAAGACTTCCTTCAGGGTTGAAAGGGTAATTTAGTTTCTATGGTCCATTAATTTCTTGGCTTCCTTCCCCAGTCTGCTCATTAGTGTGAAGTGCGGTGATGAGTTTCAGAACATGGAAGTTGAAACAGCATCTACAAAATTCCTTTATACAATGATTGCAAAACATCTATCAGAACTAACATAGCTTTGAAATTTTTTGACCTAGAATTCATACTGGTGACCTGCATCAATAACCATTTTTACCTTTAAAAATGATACAAAGTCAGTTAATTACATTATTCATGGCTTCTCACAGTTATTCATCAGCATTTAAGCCAACAGCCTCCAAACAGATAAACTAGTTTTACTTCAGCTGAATTAGTAACAGATGGAGAAGATACATTACCCTCAATCACAAGGTTAAACAGAAAATTATGAAAAACCCCACAAGTCTTCGATATTATCTGATCCTATTAATGTTGCATGCACAAAGAGTAACACATAGCTGAGTTTAGGAATAAGGAGAATTATTTAGGTCACTTGAAGAAACAGATTTCTCTATGATTTCTTTCCTTCTAAAAGCACAGTCTGCAACCATTGAGCTGAAGAAACCAAATTTGGCACCATGGAGGCACATATAAGCCATAAGCCTGTGTGTGAGTTCTAGACTTCTAGAAGGAGTTACTGCTCTGCAGCAGTATTAGCTTGGTTTAAACACTAACATGATTCGACCCTTTTCTTCCAGAGGGCAGGATGAAAAAAAGGCTTACATGTAGTTCTGTTAGCCTACGTAAGACAACTTTGTACTACACCTTTGTATTCTCTATCTGTAACATACAAATAAGAGCTAACCCTTCTCATATGGAATTAAGTGGCCTGGGTTAAAAAAGGGTAACAACATAAAAGCGTTAGGAGTAGTCAGAAAAAGATTTAGGATTGCCCTTCATGCACTCCCACCCCGTACCTCAGGGCAGTCATTCATTTTCTTTCTTAAACCAACAGTAAAAAATGGTATAAACCTGAGGAACGAGTAATTCTTTTGTTAGTGTCCACCTTCAATCTCAATATTTTAAGTAGATTCTCAGCAGAATAAAGGAAAAAATTAAGTAAAAACAGACATACATTTTAGAAAAGTTTAATTCAACCACTTCCCGGGATTTGGCTGGCTTCATTGACAACACTTGACAAGAGAATATAAACTTCACTAATTCCTGCAATCTAAGATGACTATACTAGAACTCCCTGCGAGAAGTACCATTTCTAACTCAAGATACTTGGGTGGGTTGCAAAGCCTGCCACCCCACTCCAGAAGAAAGTTTCTATTCCCTGCAGTGGAACGGAACTGTTGACCGCTATTTTCTTTCAGGTGAGTTTTCTATAGCAAGCTCCTCTTGACAGAGGGGGTAAAAAAATTCTATCAACAAATAGACCTTGCCAGAATCCAGCACTAGATCTTTTCATCACTAACTGAACCAACCAGCTCCAGCTATTGAGTATGGCAGTATTTCACAGTGCTGGCTTCTACACAGGGTGAGCTGTTAAATGTGTCAAAAGTGAGCTAGTAAAGGCTAGAGGGTGTGCTATAAAGTAAGAGAAGAGAATAGAGTCCATGTTAATCCTGCCTTGTCCTTGTTAATTTTGCCTGCCTATATTAGTCTTTCAGTTCGCAGCTTAACACCTATGGGCAAATTATTACACAGATGGTCCTCCCAAGTGTTATGCTGCTGCTTGGAGGTGGTCAAATTGCCATCTATTATGGAGGTCAATCCTGTACCACAGTTTTCTTACATTGCTTCAGCTCTTTCCTCTTGTGTCACTTTAGACTTTGATGGTAAGGTGGTTGCTGTGTTTTAATTGATGAACCTAGCACAATGGGACTTTGACAAATGATAAAATAATACTATAGTATACCTGCTTTTGAAGATGGCAGATATAAAATACGAACTCTGCATTAGAATAATTTATTTCCTTGGAAAAGCATCAGGCTATCCGCATTCCTTTCTTATTTTCAACAACAAACACTCTCCCAATATTAAAATGACCTGGGTGGAACAGCTCAGCTAACATTTTTTCAACCATTAGCAAATGTTTTCATAATGCTACTGTTGAAAGGCAAAATTTTAATCAAAAAGATTTTGTTAAGATTCTTAAAATGCTACTATCTACTATGAAGACTAGGTCAGAGCGAGTGGCAAACAAGAAAAAACTAAATATTGACTTAAATTATAAGTTACCTGGCCACAAAATTCACATCTAAAATTAAGCTCCTAAAAATATGACTACATTTTTGAAGAGCTTCTTGAAATGCAAGCTATATTGTGTGCATTCTGCCAACAAAATAACCCCACAAAATCAAATTTTAATTAGAAAAAAGAAATAACACAACAGTGATGAGGAGATCATGGTATTTCTAAACACACATACAGACATCTATAGACACCCACATATTACCAATCTCAAATAATCACCTGTAAAAAATCTAAAGGTCATATAGGGAGGAGGGAGGAAGAAGCTAACTCCCTTCACCCTGTGAGTAAATATAGCCAAACACATGGTGTACTCTGGAACCTAATGTCACGTTGGGAAAGTTTTAAGATTGTACAGGTACATGACTGGTATACGATTAACGAATTAATCACAAAAAGATGTGAATAATAAGTATCCAGCATAAGATAGTACAACATGAATATGTAACATGAACACACAATTCCTGTTTTTATTTGTGTTGGTACATATAGAGGGGTTTTATTAATACACGTTCAGGATTGCTGAACTGCTTTGCAAGTGGAAAGTCCAGAAGTGAATTAGGCAGCTTATATGTTCGTTAAGCCTTCACAGTGTATCACACAATCTTATATTCCAAACATAGCTAATACCTACTTCAGGAAACAGTCCAAAAAGTTGCTCAATTTAAAATGGAGATTTCGATTCCACATTCAGATCAGAAAGCTGAAGTATCACTGGCAGGCTATTTGGCTGGGAAAAGAATCTCTTTGAAGCTGCTCAAGAGTTTGGAATGTATAAATGAAGACTGTATCCTAATTCAGCCAGACAAGGAAGTAAGGACATAACTTTAAACAATCATGTGGTTACAATGGCTTCAATGGAATGTGATATTCTGAAATTATGTGCGGCTCAAGTGTTTTTTAGATAAGAACTTGAAGTAATCAAACTGCAGATGAAGGAGTCAGAGTACTATTAAAACCAGCATGCATCATATACAATACTTCTTACATGATGTTGTAACTGAAACATTCAAAATGCATATCTCATCTCATTGTTTACCTTAGTTCAGAACACACTGCACTTTTGCCTTCTACAATACAGATGTATATTGAGTTTATGCTCACTGTGAGAAATCCACCCACAAAACCGTGTTTCCTGACCGTTACTCTCATTAGTTTATTTCACTTTTCATTACTCACGAGGCCTGCCTCGTGGTAAGTCCAATCTGTATTAACATTTTTTTATTTGCAAGTAACTCATTCGAAAGAAAAATAACTAAACAGTGGTTAAGTATTCCTTTGCTCTATGATTTTTAATTTTTTAGGACAGTTTTTTTGTTGTGTTCGGGGTTTTTTTGTTTGGGTTTTTTTAAATAACATCAAGTTATAGGGCATACTAGTACAGCACGTCCATGGTTGGCATTTTCCAGCACCAACACATATACACATAATTTAATTCTTCAAACACGCCTTTATAAGGTTTTGTAAGTAATCCTGATGGAACTGTTCACATGCAAAATTAACTAATAGTAAGTGTTTACCACATCTTGATCTTTAAGCAATAGCATTTGGCTTAGGAAATTTAAATTAATTCTAACTGCTGTTATTTAGGTTTTTATAGAAAAATTTCTATAGAAAAAACATTCATTTATTCAACTACAAAATAGAAGAGCAGCTCTGTATATACATTTCAGTTTTTCACTAAAAATATCTGAAAATTATTTTCCTTACCAAAAAAAATCTAGTTAAAAAGAACAGCGGCAACACATATCTACCTATAGATATGTACAGAAGATGTAATGTGTGTGCACGTGCCGTAATGGTCCTACAGGCAGAGTCTAGGGATCTGTAGGCATTGTGCTTTTGTACCGTTTTTACAGTTTATTTCAGTATAAGGGGCCTCTAAACTAATAAACAAACAACGCAAAAACCAAGGGGCTGTTAAAAAGATAATCACATACAGATGTGTCATCTGTATTAAGGCAGAACTTTAATATAATTTGATCAGTGCCATTCTTTGGTACATAGAAGGGGCCATCTAGTAGCTAAAAAAGCCATTATCATAGGAAATCCCTTCTACTTCATTGACAATACAGATAAAAGCTTCCCAGATAGGGTCAGGTTTGCACGGTCAGCAAAAAAAGAAAGTAAAAACAGCTTTCCACTCGCACTTCTCCAGGGAAGGGGGAATATTAGGCTATTAGGTAGTCAGATACATTATTTTATAGCTAGCAAAGCCCTTGGGTAATAAAGAATGAGTGCAACTGCCACAGGCAGCTTTACAGGAAATTGTGTGAAACAATGACAGATGCTCCAGAATTGTTTCAAAACAAAGGAAGCCAGGAAGAGCAGTGTGTCAGCTGAGGGTTTTTTGCTCATGAACTATATTCTCGAGCATGCTGACAGAAACTACGTGCATAAAAATTGTATTTTGAGATTATGTGCACATATGCACACACACAACCATATGAATGCAAAGTTAAATAATTCTATCCATAACCAAAAATTTTAACATGTATGTATTTCTATTGCCATTCTCAAAAACAGTTGGAAAAGCCTTCCTCGTTTAACAGAAATTGCTTAAGAAACTGACTGTGAAAGAAAGCTAACAGGAGTAAGTGACAAAATTAAAGCTGTCATATAAAACTTTCCAAAAAAGTGTAAGTCCTTTTTCAAAAAACACTCAGGCATTTAAAATACTGAATCTCACAAACCTCAGTTGGATTTAATATTCTTTATTCACTTCTGAACACAGGACTTGTCACCAACTAACTTTGGAGCTAGATTTTAAAAGCAATTGGTTGCTTTTAGAGAGAAAAACACAGCAAGCAGGATCTTAAAGAAACAAATAATGCCCAACTCCAACTGAAACAAACATGAAGTAGGTGCCTAAACACGTCTGAAAACCCTACAAGTAGCTACCTGCATATTAAATCACATACATGCTATTAACTGCCCCCCAAAACAAGTTTCTCAAGATTTTTAACTACAATGAAAAATTATCTTACAGATTTAGCAATAGCAGAAGAGAGGTGAGTTCAGCTGGCGATCTGCTTGCTTTTGGCAGAATGACATTGATCTTACTATTTTGCAGTGCCATCTCACTGTTTAATAAATAAGGCTGACTCTCTCTAATCTTCTAGTTGTTTTGTGTGTGTTACTAACCGCATCTTTTTCTTGCTTAATAGATGTTTACATTTCCAGTGTACTTTTTGCTATAAGCTGCTTTAATCTATTTATTTGCTTTAACGTGGTACCAATGCAGTATGTAAAAATTCATTTGACTGGCTTTTATAGAGACCTTTATAAAAAGTAATAATATTTAAAAGCTTAACAGTAAAATCACATCAATAAAGTCAGCTTAGTACTTTTCAAAACAAAGCAGTGGAAATTCAGTAAAGTATGCATCTGCAAAGTGTAAAGACAGGTGAAATTACTGTAACATTGCCAACTGCGTAAGCACTTGATTTCAGTTGTGATTCTAATTGTTTACTAACATTTACAGGAAACATTGTTATTTTAAAAAGACTTCGGTCCAGATTATTTCTTCAAATTACAAACTTTGTCATTTAAAAAGAGTAACGTTTAACCCTCTTAAAAGAACTCTGAAATTTTTAAAGCGTGAAACAACTGTGTCCTTTCTTCACTGTAACAGTGAAGAAAGAACAATATCCCCTTGGCTCCAAAGGTAGAAGCCAAGTATTCTTAGTTTAATCTCTCAAGTTTTGCATCAAGGAAATTGTATGCTCAGCTTTATTAAAGCAGTCCACAACAAAACAGGGAGCGGAAAAAAAAAAACCGCACCTCCAAGTAGTAGACAGGTCATACAAGAGTGTACGTAATATAAAGCATGCTGTCAGAAAGCAGAAAGGCATTATGACAGTCTAAAATAATGTGATGCTATTTTTAATTTTTTGTTGCTGTTGCTTGCACTGCACCAGAAATAGTTTCTAAAATAAGTATGGATGTTTGCTAAAGAGTTTATTGGTCCATCTGTTCTCCAGGAGAGTTGGATTTTTCCGTAATACCACACAAATGACAAAGCTGTAGTATATGAAGCTGTTCTTAAAAATAAATATATAATCAAAGGAACTTTCACAAAAAATACACCAGAAAACAAAGTCAGTCCAGTCTCAAAACAGTGGCTTACAGTTTTCAACTTGAACAAAACAAAAAATCACTGAACTAACACTCTTATTCCCACATCTCTGTTATGACAGTATACTGTAGAAGGATTGACTGGTTTATTTTTCAACTCAAAGTAAATCATCTCCACTTTCACAAAATAGTAATTCAAATTTGGAACATTAAATAGATTTTTCTTTTTACGCTCTTGAACTAGTCAATTACATCCAAAATGAATCTTCAAAGATCTTAAATGCTACACAAAGGGAAAATGAGAATACAGCTGAAATTACCAGTGTATGTGACACGATTGTGAACATACACTTTTTTCCAAGAATAATTAAGAAAAATGAAGTACAGCAAAAAATCCTGCTATACTGCACGCTTTATTGCATATTAATAAAACATTCACTGTAATACGAGAAGAGAGATTTAGTCCCATTAACAGTATTAGCGTTATGTCCCGTAAATAAAATTAAAATGTGATGCACGGGGTGGGGGAATGGATAATTAAACCAATTAGCTAGTAGAATTTCTCAATCAACTGTTTTACAATATTTAATTTCTTCATTTCAATAGCTTTTTCTATGGTAACTTCCATCAGTAAGATATTTATTTCTCTATTGATTTTTATTATTAATACAATAAAGGTCCTGCAGGTTTGGATTAAACTGTATTTATCAGGTCTGTACAGGTAGTTTATACATTGTTCCAGCTTATTTTAATTAGTTCTTTTAGTTCTCTAATTTATACAAACACTACAGCTACTTAAATACCTCTCCTGAGATCACTTAGCCTCCTTTGATTTCTTCACAGTATTGAGACACAGTCCTTGACTTAACTTTGCATTTAAAAGAAATGTCACAATTATTAAGGCTAAATAATGAGAATTTGAAGAAGACGGTGAACAGCACGGTAACAAATTCTGCTACTACTATGATACTGAAAAAATATGAAAAACAGAACTCAAGGCAAAGAACTGCAGTACAACTTCACAAGAGTTACTGACTGGATGAGGAAATAGAAAAACCACAAATGAAATTCAATATAGATAAACATACAGAAAAGGTGCAGGAGGAAAAAAAAATATAATTCCTTCTTTGGGATTCTGACTTTGAACAAGATATCACTGGCCACAAAAGAAGTTCTTGAATGTATAGTAAGCATTTCTACAGAGATACATCAGTTCAGAATGTTCAGAATCTGGAAAGGGATGTGGAACAAACAGAAGATACCATTGCAACAGCCCAGAAAACCATGAAGTATTCATATAAAAACAGGTACCATTCCGAATCTCCTCAATCTAAAGGAATGACAGTAGAAGTAAGAGATGCACAAGGAGGTAACAAGAAAGGTAAGAAATATGGAATGCTTTCCATACAAGGAACAGCTAAATACATAGAGTCTTCATTGTGAAGGAGATTATCTGAACAGGGAGAGAGCAGACATGTACTAAAATCAAAAGGATTGAGACAAAAAAGGATATTGATAGTTACATTCTCTCCTTCATGCAGGAAGTAGAAAACCTAACACTACACTAATGAATGAAAAAATTAAAACAAAAACCCCAGACTTTTTTCCACCCACTGCATAGATTGGCTATGGTATTAATTACCAACAAGTATTTGTGCATGCTGAAATTCTGTGTGGGTTCAAACTCAATTAAACTCACAAAAGAAAAATTCATCAACAGTTGTTAAACACAAAAATATGTCAAGTTGTATTGCCAAAACCAGCAGGAAGCTGACCGAGTGTACAGAAAAATAACTGTATTCTTGGCACGACCTTAGATTCTTCCCTAAGCTGTTCCACTTTTGACCACTGCTGGAGACAATTTTTACATTAAGGGATTATTTAAGAAGAGTATCTGGGTATATTTCTTTTTAAGAAACTAGAAGCACATAACAGCAGACAGCTTCCTGAAACATCCAGAGTGACTATATTACACTGCTTTTTATCTTACTTGGTTAAATGCCACATCTGTCTCATGGCTGTGTCCAAAGTAGACAGGATCTGAAACTCTTCAGGCAACATTTCCGCTCCTTCCTAAATTAAATCTTTTTCTGGGAATTGGGTGGGACAGTAAATAATTTCACTATATGTCCCTGTGTTAGGGAACTATTTTTCAAAACATCAGATCACAAATGTGGTTTAAGCAACATTGTGTGTGCACACAGACATGTTTCTACATAGTCGGAAGACTAGTAAAAAGGTAATTCCGTACATTAGACATCCAATTCCATAAATTAGACTGTTGGATCCTTCAACAAGAAAAAAAAAAAAAAAAAGATATTTTAATGTTCTTCCTTCAGATCTTCTCCATCAGCTTTCCAGTCAACAGATGGAAATTATGTATTAAATGTATTGGTATCATGAGCCAAAAAACACTTGCAGTTCCCCATGTCTTTAACAGCTGGTAACATGAAGAGATTAAAAAGAGATAAGATTGCTCAAAGTAATTTTTGCAGCTTGCTTTCCGCAAAGAAGACAGAAAATTCCCTTCGCTGGTAGGAAATTCAATCCACCCCTGAATTACCATCTTGTTCTTCTAAGATTCTTCTCCCAACATTCTTGTCATGACTGCAGTCACAGTGGCCATTAGGATTAGTCTCTCTCTCTCCCGTGTCATGTCATGAATCATGAGACCATATTTTGGAAGTCCTTGAATGATTCACATAGCTACCTTCAAGGTGGTGGCTCCCACTTCTCATGGAATACCTTCCCCCACACCCCGGGGAGGAAATTCCACAAGAAGAATTGTCACCACGACATTCAGACTGATAAAAAAAGAAAATCAGGGGAGGGCAATTGTTCTCCATGCAAGTTTCAATCTTCCCAAATATTCTGGTATCTAGTAATGCACTGCTGAACTTAAAGATGGCAATCATTACACAATATACCTTAAGAGAAATGGGTTTTAGTCCAAATCTGAATGGGTTCTCAGAAATCCACAGAAAACTTGAATGACAAGCCAAGAAGAAAGGGTGGAGAGAAAAGGGGGAAGTCTACTCATGTAGGAAGAAAATATCTTGAAAGTCACACACAGAAGAGGTTCAGATAGACATTGCTAAATCCAATGATGCATGAGGAATGATTGGGTTTTTTCTTACGAGGATCAAAAGGCATCGCCACACAAGTGATTTGAGATCAGAGTAATACTTCATCTGCAATTCCCTGGATAGATGAACCCTGACCAAAATATTGACTGAAGTAATTCTACACAAACATAGTTTCAGGATTTAGAGTGCCTTTTTCCTATGTAATGTAAACTCTTTGTAATGGACATAAGCCAATCCAAAAGTAGTACTTTAAATCCTGAAGAACGGTATCCATATCCAAGCATTATAATGGCAAACCTTCAGAGGTATAATTATAACAAAGCAGTTTGGACCACATGTTTTACCACAGAGGCAAGCCATGATTCGATCCCCTGCTGCAATGACAAAACATGGTGTCAGCAGGTGGCAGTATGAAGCATATTATTGGTAAAGAAGATTAGTTTGTCAATACTCGAAGAGATGAGCTCTTTGCTGGGCACCTGGAAGAAAGGTCTACTCCTTAGTAATTACTCAGTCTTAGCTTTATTATTAGGGTAAAGTCTAGAAAGACTAAATGCAGTCTGATTACGGGCATTTTTTTATGTTTACTGATTTTTCAGAAAGAAAACTTAACATAAATATAATGTCTGCGATGACTGACAGTGTGAAAAAGAGGACTGCCTATGTTGTAAGTCAGAAGCAAGAGAGCCACACAAGTGGATATATCCAACCTAAAGTGAATCTAGTCAGCTCAGACCCAAACACAGCAAGTGGCTCCAGTTTTCTTTTTCAAAATTTTATCAAGTGTTTCCTCACTTGTCCAGGATTTCTCAACTTCATAAGTGCATACACTCAGAACATATAAAGTCACTTCTCTGTCAAACTAAGAGCACTTGAAAGTTGCCCAGCATTTGTGATTGAGAAATGACCTGCTCCACACACGGTCTTCACCCTGCCTCAGGCTTAGACCACATATAACTTGTCTGAAGTTCAGACTGAAGAAACAAAGTGTACTGTGCAACTCCGAGCAGGAGGACAGGAGGCTTTTTCCTGAGGTTTTGCCCTCAAAGGGCAAAATTCCTCAACAATTCACCCCAAAATCTCAGTTTGAGGGAGGTATGCAGGCAACTGATCACACATCTGTTGCCAGAACCTCTTCCCCCCTACCCCATCCTGCCTCACTCTTTTCAACGAAAAAGCTAGACTTTTTCCAATATGAGATTTTTCAAAGACGAAAAGTAAAAGCCTAGTCGCCAGCCAATACTTCTTGCTACAATGCGCTCAGAGAAAGCATCCAAGAATAACAACCAGTGGCTTCTTAATACACTTTACTAATCAAACTTTATCCAGTTTGTACCACCAAACATAACTGCTCTAACTGCAGCTCCTCCCATTCTAGACAGGTTTAAAAATAAATATTACTGAGCTCAGAACAGAGTTCAGTTACAGTGATTACGTAGGAGAAAAGAACAAACCCTCAGAAGCAAACAGAAGGGAGAAAGGTGGGAAGAAGTAACTCGAAAACCTCAGCGAGCATTACTTCTGTACTTTCAACAATGTACTGGAGCCATACTTTAGAACTTTTTGCTTTACTCAGTTGCCAAATAAATTGAAGCTAACAGAGTTCATTTATGATGATATAGTTTAAGATGTATCCACTCTGTAATTACTGTATATCAGCAGATTGGTCCCTCTGCAATGTTCATTTTACTTATGAAAAAGATGGCGTACAGCTCACTGGTTCATTATTGAAAGGAGGAACATAGGTTTATTTATATTATTAGTCCTACACAGAAAAAATTGATTTATATAGCTTTATTTAGATTATATACAATATACCAAGTGTTCATTCAAGTTTGCTATCTTCTAAAGTAGCAGTAAATTAATACCAAAGACAAGCTACTTCAAAACTGTGTTATTATCCTGAATCTGAAAATTTAATAAACCAAAACACTAAAAGCATTCAGGAGACTAATTCAGCTTTCTCTTCAGCTTTATAAATGCTTCCAGCTAATTATCTTTTAAAAATAAGCATTTCCTAACTTTTTTGATATATCAGTCACAGAATAGTCCATTTATATCACATCATCTCATGATTTCTTAAACAAGCAACCTGATTGCACAATGCCTAACGGATAGCGTGGTATTGCACAAAGACGACATTATTTTGCAATATTTTAGAATACTTGTTCTACAGACTAATGAGATGCACAGAACACTGTGCTGGCATACTACCTGCTACAGCTCACATTCAAGAGAACTCACCAAAGGTATATGCAACCAAACCTGATTAAGAGGAAGACAAAGACTGGGAGAGAAAGATTTGGGGGTCGGAAAGGAGAAAAGAGAGTCTGAAATCATGGTTTCAACCAGTTAAAATGAACAAGATCACAAAAATGGCATTAATGCTTGAAGGTGTGTTAGCAGACAGATGAACCAAGAATGAAATGGTTCCATACTGGCTAAAAGGGAAAAAAACCAATCAATCAAACATACTGCAGTACAAGTCCATTTTAGTCTGAGACTTCAGAAAATAACGGTTAGCAAAAATTTTTAAGTGAACATAAGTCTCAGAAAACAGACTTTCAGAATAAATAACCTAGATAACTCTGTTTGAAACAAAGTTGTATTTCAAGATTAAGTTATTTTAAAGAGGTATAGAAGTGTCAGAAAAATAAATGAAAAAGGTATTATTGTTGACTGAAATAATTCAGTGGAATTGCTTTCAACTGAAGTTTACTTTCCTATTTTTGGAGAGAGACTGAAGAATTTTTTGGCTTTAGGCACCAATTTTATTTGGGAATATGAGGAAGAGTATTTACTTCTGAACTGGACTGAAACCAAATCCTATAGTGCCACTGTTCCTGCAGAACTCAAAAGACCACATACTGCCTGCAAGGATTTTAAATCAGTGTAAGCATAAAATCCAGCTTGATTTTCAGAAATTCAAGAAAGCCAGTATCTCGTTTGTGGAGGTTCTTGCAGTACAGTAAGCAGAGCTATAGCTGTCACTACAACTATAGCTGCAACAGATTTAAGTATTCAAAACTAAGGCCCTCTAAATATCTACAAAAGCTCTTAAGTCAATTCATTACTGATACAGTAAGTGACAACACTTGTGTTTGGCAGACAGTGCAACTGGGAGTCCTGACAAATCTAATTAACAGCACATCAGGGGCACTTAGTTTATCCTTTATATACAGTGCCAATAGTGAGCGTATAATGAGAAAAGGAGCTTAAACATTAGTGGGACTTCACTAATTGGTCACCAAGTCCTGATTAAGCCAGGCTTCATATACAATTATTGAAGTTCAAGTGTCTGACACAAGCGTATCCAAAAGCACTTAATCAAGATACTAAGTCACTTCTAAAATACATAAATAAAATAAGGCACAAAAAAGCAAAGAAACAGACAACAGAAATACGTAACTGATTTTCTTGAACTACTTGCCATTTGTACACCCCTAGTCCGAAGTATTTCAACCATTTAAATAACTACCTCTTTAAAAAGTTACAAAAGTGTGAAAAATAATGTAGTATCTCAATTACATTAAACAATACAAATATTTGGAATATATGTAGGCATTCCAGTAACCCTATCCATATATATTTGTATATATAATAAATGTTGCCAGCAAATAACTACAAGAAAATGTTTTACAAAATCCAGAAGTTAAAGATGACAAGAACAGCCTTATATATTTGTTCATTTACATTAATTAAATGAGTAAAAAGATCCTTAACCTCAAAATTCTAGAGATAACTGATCTGCATTATAAACTGGAATCCACAAAAGTATATGCCACCATATCTCCCAAAATGGTGAAAGAGGTGACCTGAATTGTGTAACTGGCTGCACGTGGAAACACATATATCCCAACACATATATCCTGTATATCCTGGCTTCCTCAAAATCCTACAAGGAAATGGTAGTTATAAACATATGCTGCAAATAGATGGATTCAGAGTATTTCAGAACGAAAAAGGCAATCCAAAGTCTCACGCACCTCACCAAAATTAAACTTGTGAAAGCTCCACGATACTCTGTGATGGCACCTTGAATATTTCTACTGGGTCAAGTACAGCACAGGAAAACAGGCTACCTTTGAAGGCAGTGGGCCAGATGGTATTTTTCTTTCTCAAGACAGAAAGGGATAAGAATTCTGCTAGCAATTCATTTCAAACTGGTAGATGTTGATCAGTAGTATCTTGCTTCTGTATTGGAAGCTCACTAGGAGCCAAACAACTGGAGCTTACAAACCTCTTACAAGATTCTGCCATGCCAAATTACCAACCTTTGCCAATTCTGCTGCACACCCTCCTGCCCACGTTTTGGAATTTCTGTATGAGATGAGGAACCCACAATCTACATTGTGGCTGCCAGAGACACACAGGTACTCCAAAACACACAGTGCAAATACCACAATAAATTTCATTAGCAGCAGTCCCGTTTTGAGATAATGCTGCATCCATATAAAGAGGTCACTGCGATATTATAACCCTCATTATCAAGACAAGGATATACTTGCAAAGAAGGAATTTCAAACTCATGACTATCAACAAAACGCAAAATACCACAGGACTGAACAACCAATGGCACACCTATCAACATCCCTTAAGTTTTATCTTAGCTGTCTGGCTCAGTTCCATGCACTCAGCAAACCGCTGTGTAAGATATCCTACACCATCATTCGAATCAGCTGAAGTGAGCATATGCAGCGTACTAGAAGCACCGCTCCAGTGACCCCAGGGAGGGAGTCCTTCTATTGTTCCCAGGACTTCATCTTGATCGGCAAGGGTCAAGGAATCTGAAGAATCGGTGCCTGGGGTTGCTTTGCCACTGTCTTTTTAATGCTTTTACCCCAGGAAAGGAAAATGAAAAGGTTGGGTCATTATCATGAAGAAAGTAATCCTCAGTGGTAGCTGCTACAAGTACACCAATCTAGCTTCCTGTTTCATTTATTGAAGGACATTCATAAAAAATAACGGCTGTAGCCTCACACCATAGAGCAGAGCTGTGCAGAGGTAATGCAAACTGGGTCATGTATTTAATATATTCAATGAAAATTTTACAGTATGCTCTGTGAGAGTTCTTACCATCTCTTATAAAATACTGTTTTATTATTTTCATTATTAAATGCAAAACATCAGACAATTGAATACAGAACACTCCTTAATTTATAGCTTATCTAGAAAGTTACTTTGGTAATAAAGCACATGAACATTAAGACCTTCAGTCCAAAATGCTTTTTTCCTGCACAGTGTGCTATCATTCGCAATGAAGAATTTTACATACAAGATTCCTGGAATATGACACAAACAAAATAACCCAAGACCACCAGTAGCATATGTCTGCAATAGATAATAGTAATTAAAATGGTAGTGCTTGAATAGCATTTTCCCAAACCATCCTAATAGTATCCTTAAGTAACCCTAAGCTGTTAATAATGTTTTACTGTCTTCTGTCTACAAAACATAAAAATACATTATATTTATTAATGGTATTAGATTAGTATACTTGAATATAATTATATTAAATTACTTCAAAATATATTTATAAATATAAGCATACTGATATCAATGACACCAGCTTTTGCTGAAAAATGCATGTGAAAACATTTCTTTTATAATCTGTATTTTATATCTACTCCTTCTGCTAAAATATGAATGCAGACCGTATTCCATTGGGTACACTACCCAGTATTTCAGAGTAGGTATGAATTAAGTCAGCTTTAGCACACACAAGATTACCAATTTAAAACAAAACAAAATAAAACCAACAAACCACAGATACAATACACTAGCTTGGTGTATGATTTTACTGAAACTGTAAGTAAGACTGAGAAGAGACTCAGCAAAGATGAACATAACATTTCAGACTTTAAACCTCAAAAATATGAAAATATTTGTCTGGGAACTAAGTCTCTTAAATGGAACTAGAAAAGCCTATTTTTACAGGGGTAGGAAGAATTATTGAACAATAGGCAGTATTTCTTATTACTCGGTATTTCTATCACATTTATTTTGACAAGTCAGGAATAAGCACACATTATTTAAAATTAAATCAGATTGATTTTTATTATTTTCCTTCCTAGTCTTTCCTCATTTATAATGGTGTTAGTTGGCAACACTGTACATATATATTACTATAGTACCACCATACACCGTTTTCAAGAAACACACACGATCACATTACTGAATTTTTAAAAACATGGTTAAAATACAAGTGCACAAACTTGCAGAACAAAAATAATTTATATGGCTTACTTTTCTCAAATTCAAGAAAATAAAAACCTCCAATTTTAAATTAAGACATTTTCACTGCATTGCAGTGAACTGTACATGCACAATCAATGAGTTACCATTTCTCAGCTGAGGAATTCAAATCTTACTAAAAATTTAAATAGATCACTTAAACTTGTTTTATCATGCTTTTACTGAATTATGTCATCATTTAATGAAACACCTTAATACCATTTGCCAAAAGACATTATCTGTGTAATGTCGTGTGCCAGGACCAAACCTCTGTATCAGATTCAGACACGGTGCTCCAGCCTTAGATAGGCACTAGTTCCACTAGTTTCCAATTCCTCCTGGCACGGCACAGTACTGCAGTTCTTCTCTAGGGCTCACTAAATCTGATGTTTTCATATGAAGGAACTCCTGTCAGTCAGTATCTATCAGCATGGCAGAAAGCGAATGCAGCTTGCAACAGTTGCTTAAAACAATGCTGAATGTCAATTTTGGTATCACTGATCTAGATATTCCTTGGATAAGACCTACAACTACTCCCAGGGAAGTGAAGGAAAATGATAATTTCCAGGATCTCAAAGAGGAAGCAATGCTTAAAGTGTCTGCAGTCTTCAGGTTTTGATGGCACTGATTAATGTCTGATTTTGACACTTGCAAAGAAATGAAAACAGCTATTGAGCAAAACTGGATATGGATGTACTGACTGAACTCTATTACAGTGGTAAAAATTCATGGATTACATCTAAGGGGGAAGAGTTGACATGTGAATGCTTAGGACGCTGTATTTATTAAGATACAGCCCATGCACGGGTAACTCCGGAATTTCTATATTCTATCAGCATCACATGAGGTTGTCATAATTAGCTGTCGTATGGCACAGTAATAAACAGAAATCTGTGTGGAAACCGAAATTAAAGAACTATATTTCATTGCAGCCTAAGTGTAATTCCACTCTTCCATCCGCACTGTTTCAAGCGCACAGAGGGTAATGTGGCTATCTAGATACCATTCCTATCTTTCAGTCTTCTCACCTAGTAACAAAAAAAGAAACAAAAACTCTACTTCAAAATATTTCACTGATGGAACTTTTTTTCTTATTAAGGCTAAAAAAACCTAACAGACTTTTGGAAGAGGGGATGACCTATGAGTTATTTAAGCTACAAAAAGCAACAATTTTTTTCACATGTTCTAAAGAACATTTAAGCAAATTAAAAACAGCTTAACAACTTCACATAAGTTGCTCATACAGTTCAAAACAAACTAATCTTTTTCCCCCAATTTCCTACTACACACCAAGAAAACGATCACTGAAATAATTAGCAAAGATTCTTGCATAAGATAGTCATAAATTTTTTTGTCAATAAGATTTTTAACGTTTTGTGGTGGTGCTTTCCGAAATCAAAAAAACCCTGTACAAAACTTGGAAAGTGATTCTGAGTAGACTGTGAAGATGAATTTTCACCACACAGTGGAAGGCACTACCAATGCCTTGTATCAGACAAGTTCTGTAAACTCCAAACATACAGATCTCCTTCAGGAAGTTGTGTAGATAAATAAGTTTGCCATTTTCCAGCAGTAGCGTGGAAACATATTTTAGACATGCACTGCTGTAGAACAGACAGCAAAACATGAAGAATTATTTAGTAAGTGACAGACAATATTAAAGATACTCAGGAAAGAAAACCCACAAGTTCTGCACTAAATTTCCTGTCAAAAGCATCTGGTTCACAAAAGATGTAAGCAAAACAAAACCGTATACGGATCCGTCTGTACCTCCCTCTGCTGTTCCCTCACTCCTCCTGAAAAGACCAGAAAAGCTCATCTTGCATGTTGTTTCTAATACGGCCTCGGAAGGTCATCTATTGTTCTTAGACCTCCTTTGCACATCTCACGACTAACTAGGTCACGGCCACTGCCATGCTCCGCTTCATATCTGACTTCATTCTAAAATCACAGACCTCCCCGCCCTTCTCCTTTAATGCCATTCACAAAAATCACAGGCCCTGAATGAATTTACTCCTTAAAAGCCAGCCGCATGAGTTTTAACTCCTTCCCTGTTTATTTATACCCAGTCCAAGACTTTTCAGTATATTCCTGAAATGAAGTCAGTAACTCAGGATGTTGGGAATTTGAGATGACTAACTTTGCCACAAGCAGAACTATAAAAGCAGACTTTGGAACCATTTGGAACAAACTTTGCCAGAATGACACCTGCTCAGTTTTTCTCCATTCAAGGAGGGTATATATCTATATAGATCGATTGGTAGATCTATCTATCTCTCTCTTTCCCCATTCAAGGAGAATAGTGCATGCATTTTCAACAGGGATTACCTGTTCCCAGACTTCAATCTAATCGCTGTGCATACCTGCAACTTATTTCTAGTGTTTTATATATTAATATGGGTTTAGCTACTATTTTTCTAAAATACCACTTTTTTGGTTATGAAGGCATTACCCACCGTGCTAAAATACCTAAACTCTCTCAGTTGGCCTCTTCTTCCTGCAACTACTCCTTACTGCTTTATCTACAGCAAGCAGCTGCTTAGAGCAAGAGTTCCACAAAGAATTTATATGGAATTAACATGAATCACTTAATTTGTGTAAAGATAGCTTTTTGTGCTATACTAAGAAAGAAAGCTTAAAAGATTAAATAAAAAATAACGGACAAATTAGTCCACAAAGCCTCCTGCTATTTGCTGCTACTGTCCACAGTTGACTCTACTGCCAACTTTTGCAGTCTTTACTACCATCTTTCAGTAAGATTAGTTAACTCCAATGATATATTTATAGCAGAAAAATTAACAACCTGAAACAACATAAAACCTATCTCAAATGAGGCCATAGTTATTATCGCTAAATAAATGCTTTTAAAAATAGTATATGTCCATAGGATCTATAGTGACAAGTACTTTATGAAAAACAAAACAAACCAACAACCCACACAAACCAACAACAAACATTGTCTTCAAATCAAGAGTCTATCCTTCAGTCCTAAAATTCTCTATAAAAATGACAGTTTTATATACAGGAATACTTCAAATACTATTTAAGTTCAACATGAATTCATTTTTTGTAACATGTTCCAGACCAGTTATTTATGTGCATACCGTACATATATTTATAAAGGTAATTATCCTCTATAGATCACCTCACTGTACAAGTGATTCGGTGTTACACACATGTAAATAAGACACGGGACCTACTAATCTGACGGAATTCTAAAGTAACGATACCTTCCATAGCAGTGCTGCTGCTGTTTTTGACAGACACCGTCTACTGTATCAGATGCTTCAGTTCTTAAATTGATACACACCAGGAACAGACATGAGACTTACAAATACATTTAATCTGAGCACTAAGGCTGCAGTAAAGTTGATAAAACAAATAGCTTCTGCTGAAAGGAGCTGTCTCCCTTTTCCAGAAGCTGGAAAAGACGCCACTTCTTATGTCACTTTAGGGAATTAATCTTCCAGAAAATTAAACTAGATCTTGGTGTGATCAGAAAAACAGCAGAGAAAACATGAGAGAGAAAGGTGGTTACATACAGCCAGGACAGAGAAAGGTATGGAAAAACCTGGACCTTTCAATGGCTTCTTGCCATTAGGTTGATGTGAAATCAAAGGTTACACATACACAGTGTAAGTTCACTTAGCCACAAAGAGGAAATAGGAAAAAAAAAAAAAAAAAAATCCCCATGCTAAGTTAATGGTTTCTGTTTTTAGAAAAGAGACAAATCCATGTTTAATTACTGCATTACATCTTAAAAACAACTGCTGTTCGGAACCGGTTAACACAAAGTCTGTTACAGAATGAAGCCAACTGTTTGTAGTATTACACTGTAACAGAGGTAAGACATTTCTGTTGTAAGACAATGCAGTGAGATAAAGAGATGAGAGGGAGAAGGTATGTATGATCTACAGAATGATTGCCACCTGTACCTACAGCTGCCATCAGATATGCTGTTGTGTGTATAGCTACGCTGGATGAAGGAGTTGCCACCCCGCTTCATCTCCACTTGCTCATTACCTTCAAATCTTCCAGCATAACTGCATGTTTAGTCACTTCCTAACCCAGTTCTGTCAAAATGATTCCCGTTAGAAAATCTGTGTTTCAGCTTAACTCAGATTATTTTTGACAGAACTTGTTTAGCGGATGACTATAAATGCAAGTACCAGAAGATCTGAGAACACTGTAACCTTTAGAGCTAGAAAAGGAAATAGCAATGAGCAAATGGAGACAGCTAGCCCTTTTCCATGGTTATGCTGCTGCAAGAGAAGCCCATTAATCAGACATATAGGTCTGATTTGTCAGCCTGCCTAATCAGTGAAAGCTGTACATCAAGGCTGGCATCTTTAAAGAAAATAGATACGTAATTCTATATACTACTTATTTTACTGCTTAAAATGTCAGGTTGGGGTTAAGTGTCCAGAAATTCAAATCATTTGTTATAACTACCTGGAATTCTACTCTACAACAAGAGAAACAGGCAGATGCTATTCAAAAGATATAAAAAAATGTGATATTTCTGTGGAGTTAAGGAATAAATACCAACCTCACCTTCTTATCTTAAATTATCATAACAAGACCTGAAAAATTACTTAATTGCTTTCTATGTATTACTGATGTGAACAAATAGCGTCTGTGTTTTTACTTGTTAAATGGTAAAAGTAGTACAAAAACTACCTCCAAAATGCAGCATCAAATTACTATCACGTAATATACAATATTGACAGGAACGTTCTTGATATATAGATCACCTTACCTTTTATTAACAGGCTTCTCATCCTTGTCATAGGGTCTTATGAACCATTTTCCAATTCTTACGAAGTTTTTATCCATCAAGCACCTAGAAAATAATTACAGCAACAATTACTACTTCCATCTGAAAGATGGAATTAAAAGCAGTCTTTGAAGACAGTAAATCTAAGGGATCAAGCAGCTGAATTTCCATCATATTGAAATCAACTTTGTAGCTTTTGGGTTCCATGTAACTTTGCCACTTTCCATTTACTCCCACTAGTCATAAAGAATCACTGTCCAATCTCATGATGCTGTCACTGATTCTGATCTTCACACATGCATTTTCCCCTCATCTCTGACAGGATCTTTTCTGCTCCATGCTACTCTTTTTGCTGAATGATCTATCATCCTATTTTTCAAACTCCTCTTCTTGAACGAAGACAATTCATAACACCAATTCTTTTCTATACAGCGTTTCTCTCAGATTTCATGATAAAGAACATGCATTCCTGTATTTGTGGCATGTGAATGGCATGGTATAGTACATGAATGACAGGAAATTGTATTAACCAAATATTAACAATGAACCATTTTTCCTTCACATGATCCACAGCATGATTTCAGGTATTGAAACTTCCATAATTACTGTTTCCTCTCTCAGAAAACCTCACTCCAACAAACATACTCCCACGTCACTAAATTTAGAACAATAAGTTACCTATTTTCTGTGGTCCCTTTAGAAGTGCACAATTTCTTTATAGAAACTGTATATTCTGTGGCTTTAAAAAAACAAACAAACAACCAACAAACAAACAGTGAGGATGCAAAGTGATCAATAACCAATTTAGGTTGACAAGTTAAGGAGTGCTTGATGGCTTTCTAAGTCCACCTGTGCAGATGAATCACATTAGCAATATGCCAACACAATTTAAGTATGCTTCATACATTAAACATGCAGTTGAACGTACTGCCCAAGGGATCACATACAGAAATTTGTTATGAAGGAATATTTTTCAGTAAGGTAAATATCTTTGTTTCAAAAACTCCAGAAAAGTGGTCCTTTGTTGCTAGTGGCTTATTTACGATCATGAGCAATATAAGAGCTTTCCCTATACATTTCAGGCCTAATCAGTATTTCTTTATTTAGATGGCAGAACTATACTTCTCCATGCTTTAAAGTTTTCCAATAGTTTATTTCTATAACAGTTGTTAGAGATTAGCCAAAATAAAACAAAATTTAAAATCACATGAAACCTTCTGGCAAAGTACATTCTGCAAGGTTTAGAAAAACTGCATGATCTATACTTCAAAAGCATACCTAGATGACATAGATAGGAAATGTACAATGTAGATACTGATACGCTCCTAATTCTTCTGTATAAACTTGGCAGGGCTTTCCAAAGTTAAAGCTAGGCTGAAGAAAATTCTAACAGCACTTTCTCAATTAAAGCAAAAAGAATCCAGTTCAATTGAATATATCAATATCTTAAACTGAATATGAAAGCTAAACCAGCAGAGATCTAAAGACACTGCTCTTGTGCTGGTGGGAAAAAAAGTATGCTTCAGCAACTGTTTCCGTAGGAAATATTTGCTATCTGAGAAAGTCTGGCAGTGTCAGCGTACTTTATACAAACAAAAGGAAGTCTGTGAAGTTTACATCAGATCCCTAAAGAAAATAATCTGTACTAGCAAAAAATATAATAAACTCTCCCCCATCACACACACACACACTTTAATGCCACATCATCCTGTCTCATTAACTGCCTCAAACTAATGCTACTTTCCTAGAAAAAAGTCTTCACAGGTAGACTTGGCCTTAAAAATCAGCTAACCCCCACATGCTAAACTAAATCACAGGTTATTTAAGGTATAATCCCAGATGAAATGGGAAACATGACTGCAGAAGCATGGATCTCGGATTCGGACAAATGAACAATTAATAACAGTACGGCATTATTTTTGCTGTATATACACTCAATGGTAACTAGTCTTTAACAGTAAGCTGTAACAATGAACTTGTGTAAAAGAAAAAAAAAAAAAAAAGCTGGTCATAAAATCCAAAAGAGTATACACTTAAGAGCAGTTACTTAATCATATTAAATAAGGACATAAAATACTCTGAACTCCTTGGCTCATTTCTCTAGTTAAGGCCGAGTGGTATTTTCTTCCTAAGCAGTACAGCTGTTAGAGCATTTCACTGCCACTTGACCTCTCATATTTCTGATTTTTCTATGAAAAAAGTGACCTGACAAGGGCACACTAATGATTATGAAATAATACCATAATATTTGGAGTATTATTTCCTCAGATCTTCTAACGCTTTCTAAATTGCCAATTATCATAAACTTCAGATCACTAATTTCCGTACTGAGAAAAAAAAAAAAAAGAACATACACAGTTGCGTAAATACCCTTTCTTGCCCTTGCCAGGCTTAACTTAAACATCTCTCCTCCCTTCTTCCTAGTCACAACTATTTTCACTCCTCGGTGAGGCGACGGCTGGAGGAGGAGGTGGGGGTCACCTACACTATGGTTCTTCCTGCCGCCATTTGCTTCCCGCCACAGCAGTTTTTCATGCCCCCTCTCCAGCAGCTGCCGCTTTCTTCTCGAGCGCGGCTGAGCCGTGGTGCTGCGGGCTGCTCTGGCTGGCGGGAGGCTGGATGTGCGACAGAGCCGGCTGGAACCGGTTCTGAGCGGCACGCGGCAGCTGGTGCCTCCTGCCACCCGTCCCACAGAGACCAGCGCTCCTTGTACCAGCTGAATCACCACAGCTGTAGCTAGTCAGAAAGACCAAACTGCCCTGCTAAGAAAATTACATCTTGGTGGGACACAAGCGGTTTCTGAGAGAAGAAAGTCTGTCCTTCACTAACTGCAAAATAAACCAAAAAAACTCCACAAAACTTCAAACACAGGCAACAGCCCTGTCGCTTTCTGGTAAGATCAAAAAGAAATTCAAGACTTCTTTTTCATTAATCAAGCTTCTTCCAAACACAGGATAAAATGGGTCCTTAAAAATTAAAGCATTATTTCTCTTCTTAATAAAGCCTACACTCTTATTGCTATTATTTTAAATGAAATAATTACGATGTTAACTTAAGATTTGGTACGACAAACAAAAAACCCCAAAAAGCATATAACTTAAAATAAACTCAGCTATAATTCTGTAAAATTGAGGTAGCTAATTGGATAGGTATTTGGTAAACCATCCTCCTGAGTCACCTCGACAACTACTTCATCAGAAGACTTCTAAAACGAGGGTGCTCCTGAAGGCGTGCCCCCACGGCCGCTCCAGCCGAGGCGCAGGTGAGCAGTTGCCCAGCCCCAGAGCGAGGCCCCGCTTGCAGCCGGCCCCGCCGCCTCGGAGCTGCTGTCGGCGCGCGGCAAGAGAGCGGTGGGACTCTCATCTCCAAGGGCAAGAGGCCGAGACCGTGGCAGGAGTCAGATCGGCTTATGGGGACATGAAATGAGGCTTTCAGCAAACATTTGACGTGTGTTGACCAACTGTTTTTCAAAGACTGAAAGAAAAAGAGCTCTGAAGACTTTTCCGTCACAGCTGGACAGAAGAATTCTGCTAACTCTGCCAACTGATTTCAATTAAGCTATTTAAAAAAAAAAAAAAAAATTAAAAATTTACTTCACAAGCTTAAAAAGGTCCAATGAATAAAAATTTCTACTAGGAGTCATACTTAAAAGTCAGCTGGCTGGGTACCACAGATTAATAAATAAGCATAAAATTATTTTTCCCTTTTACACTGCAAAGCTACAAAAGAACTAGTGAACATTCTAAACTGGGAATCTCATTCTTATACTTTTATTCACTCTGAGTAGTTGCCCTGGTTTCAGCTGGGACAGAGTTAATTT
>NW_009191213.1:0-7092 GCF_000690835.1 Fulmarus glacialis | reverse complement strand
GCATCCAGCCAGGGTCAACCCACCACAAGGTATTAGAAGGAAATCTGTTTGCTGCCTATTCATATATGCTGGATAAGCTAGCAATCCCGCTGCCAGATTTCATTTTTGAAAAGGCAAATTCACTTGTCAACTCATGTAGAAATATTAAAATAGCAAATATCAATCATTTCTCATGGAAGCGAGGCGCAGAACAGATCAAAAGTAGTTCAGTGCTTCTGGTGCACATATACATATTTACATGTATAAAATCATATAGTGGGTCTATGAAACTCAGGTTGAAGATCAGTAAAGAGGGGGATCCATTTCTATTATCTAATTTCTAAGTTTATAGCACTGTATCCTTTAACCCACATGCTTTATATGGGAAATCTCTACATGCACGATAGCACACAGTTAAAACAAGAGGTCTCATTCATTATCAGTAGGAATGCTCAAAAACTGGACCCTGCATGACAAACAGGCAAAAAACCTTTCAGATATTCTGAAACTATAGTAATGGGGAAAGACTCACAATTTCATAACAGTTGTGCTGCCCCACCTAGCATATCTTTTTGAAGATGTATCCGTTACACCAGAAATACTCACATGGGTGACCTTGTACTACGTCACGGTAGTTTTAGGCAAATTATTTCTTCCTCTTAGAAATCTTTCCAACAGCAAATCTTTTTACAAATACAAATACAATTTTCATTATATACTACATTGAGCATTTATTTGATAATTACTCAATCAATTCACGCACTGAGGGTTATACTACTATGCCTATTGCCTATTACAACTATTGCTATTATGCCTTTCTTTCAGTTTTATTTTTTATGTATGGAGCATTTTTATGGGTATTTTTAGCAGCCACTCACTGTACTTTTTTCTTTAAGTGTTTTATTTTTTTCCTCTTAATTCAGAAATGAGAACCTTTTGAATAGTATACTAGGTAAAGCTTACATTTTTTAAAAACCAATACAGGCAAATAATATATACAATTATATATTTAGTCTGCAGAAACAAAACTATACAACTGCCATATGCTTCTTTGAAACTGGAAACATTTTAATTACTGCGTTTTTAACAAATGTTTACAGAGCTGTTAGGTGTATACTGCAAACTGTGGAGTAGGAAAACACGATTTGCAATTCCAAATATTTCCATATCATCTTTCATTCCTACTCCTTAAGATATTTGGAAACAATAGTTTTCTTGATAACAACTTATATTCCAGGTTCCTTTTTCCTTAGTGAATTCTGCATCAAGCTTCCTTCCTGCAAAGGTTTGAAAGAGGATTTTGTTTACTGCCAGCATAACCTCTGTTGAGTATCTGAAAGTCGAACAGTTTTTCCTGCTTCATACATCACCTTCAAGAGTAAAAGATGTAGAGCTCTTAGTGGAGAATTTTGTTGTTACTAAAATAAACGGGAATACATTTGTTCTTCTTTGGTTTTGTAATGCTAGAGGCAGGACAGCATGCATTGTCAGTAAGACCATCAGGTGCTATACAACATATAATGTACAAAATTCACAAGGAAAAGATATAACATATCTGCAAAAAGATAAATTTTAGATTTCTGTTCTTAAGTGTACTCTATATTAGAAGCAAGGTAGTATATCAAAATATTTAAAGTTGGTTTTGATAAATATACATGGTGATTAAATAAATAAGTTAAAAAGTTTGCTTTACAAACAGTATTATAATCAAGCTCTGGTATCCAAAGCTATTTCTATCAGATACTGGACTGTATTTCTTGATAAAGAGAACAGAAGGGGTTAGCGATCTGGTTCCACTGCATGAAGAACCTTGCATTCACTTCCCTGGGTTTAGAATTTCACCTTGTACATTTGTGTTTTCAAAATTCATAATCATTTGCATCCTTCTCCTAATAATTTATAATGATAGTGTATACCACTAGGTGGAAATGGCAACACTTCATTTAATTTCATGCCTGAAAACACTCGGACATTTCTATAGTTAGAAAAAATGTTTTCAGGTATGTGTAGCTTTCAGTTGGATAAAGTCTTTCTTCTGCAGCAGGACTACCCCCACACTTTATGTGAAGCAGGTACTTAATTCTATGTGGGACTGGTGTCAAGCATAATAGAATCCAAGATACAACCAAATGTTGTTCATAACTATATATTTAGAGAAAAATGTACATGCATAACAGCTCTTCCACTAACCACCTATGTATTTCTTTTAGCTTCCTACTTCTCCACAGTTTTACTTCTTTTTTTTCCACTATTAACGGTTGCCATTTTTAATGGTTGGTTGTGCTGAAACATAGTATTAGCCATCACAAGTGTATTTTACATCTTACTATTATTATTATTTTTTTAAGATAATTATTAATATGAAAACTTTACTTTTCTGAACTGATGGTTCCTCTCATTTATTTATTTGTTGAAATACAGTTGTACAAATCAAATCCTCCAGCTGAACGGAATACACATGTCTAGAAAATAGCCATCGGTATTAAATGGCAGCTGACATTTTCAAGTATATTTTAGCTTTCTGCCACCGCTATGACTATTTCTCTGCAGTCAGCTTCACTTAGTGAAGCCTAGTTCTGCCTTCACAGCCAGAGTACCTCACCAAAATGACCAGGAGGACCCCTTCTTCCAGACCTGCTCATGAGGGCCTGAACCCTAGCACAGGGCTTTCGAGGTCTACATCTGATGATTTGATGAGATTTTAGTATGGAATATTTGCAGTGAATATCCATTCAATAATGTGTATGTATCCTTCTCTCTATCAAGTTAAATCAAGTGTTGATGAAGCTGCTGAACTGGTAGCCTAGGTGAAAAGTGTTTCAAAAGTAGAAACACTAATCAAAAGTTGTCGATAATAATTTTTCAAAAGAAATATCTTCTGTTCATGTACAGATTGGGAGCCACGAAGACATTTACTCCCCCACACTATCTCCATTTGCCTCACCTTTTGGGTCGGAAAGGTCATGAGAACAGCTTAGCCTCTCCCTTGTTTCTTCTCTGTCCCAGCGAGGGTTTTGGGAGTGGATGTCTTCTCAGTGGCACACATCCTGGCTGACGTCTAATAGGCTATTAGAGAGGTTTTAAATTCTTACAGCTGTACGACAGGTTCTGGTGCCGGGGAGGTGAATGTCGCCATGACCTGTTACTAAACCAACTCATCTGCTTAATCAGGTTCCAAGATACCTTTTCCTTTGGTAGGAAGGCATTTCATTATTTTCTGATGGCTGTGCATCTGAGGGGATGACGACTTTAAAAAACACGATCCCCACGCCTAATTGTTTACGATACATGCCACTTCACACAGCTGTGATTTCTTGGCCCCAGCTGCAGGGGAGCCAGCCTTCTGGTGCAGCTGTGAGCGTATTGCGCTTTTGTGCAAGCAACCAAACATCGAGGAAAAAGATTTTGAGGCTCAAGGCCTTAAGCTGGCAGAAGCGATGTGCATCATTCAGGTAAACTGCTTAATGCCTACAGGGAGGAAGTTGGCTGCAATGTACTTACCTCGGTCCTTGCCAGCAAATTATAACAGTAACTGTGATAGAAAAGGAAAAAACAGCGGAGGCCGTTGTACTCCAGCTGCTGGAAATGTTGAGCTTTTGTTTAGACTTTATAGGTCTAATTCTCATATCGTTACTTATCCTGTCAGCTTAGAATATGACTCAAAACTATTGAGGTATGTCTGACACATCATAACAAAAAGAGAAATGAACCTACTCTTTCAGCTCCTGGTTGCTGGTTCATATTAATGTGCATTTAACGGGGTTTTATTAAGAAATACCTCTTGCAGTTTAGCAATCTCCTCCACAAAACTGTTCAATAGTAGGGTATTTGCTGAGAAATAGGTCAGTTAAAACTAATACAATTACAAATGGAGAAGTACATACTTCTGAACTTTTTCCTGTGCAACCATTATTACAATTTTTTCCTATTTTTTTTAATTTCTCAATCTCCTATTCAATTTTTATTCTAATTAACTAATGAATGACATTGTACTTCAAAGCCATAAGATGACAGGCAAATCTCTTTGGCTATTTCTTCATTGATATGGCAAGAAGTAAATGCATGTATTTTTAAAGATTTTTAAGGCAATTTTGTATTCTGTGAATCCATAGACCTGCCTGAATTTGTGTGCTTCATAAGAGACAACTCTGTGCTTCCCTAAACTTCAGAGTTTCATCAAAGCTTAAGCAAAAATTCCACAAGTTTGGTGGTTTTTTTTCATGTTAGTCCAGGTTTCCTTCTCAGACGCTGCTGCATCGTCTACTCTGCAAGTTCCATTCCTGCCAATTTCCCAGATATGTGGATTCCTGCAGCTCCGCAGAGGCGACTTATTATGCTCAAAGAGACTGTCAGCAAAATCCCATCTCTAGTGACCAAGGCCTAATTCTTTTTCTCCTGCTTCTTCCAGTATTCTAGTTGCCATGACAACTTTTTCCAAAACAGCCTTAACTGGCTAAAAACCTGTCTCATATCCACAGGGAAGTCTGACTTCCCTACCCCAAAGCCTAAGCCAACATTCATTCTCTATACTATCCACCATTGCCATGGGAATCCTAATAATTTTTCTCATATTGGGCTTTTGTTTCTCTCTATAGGCATCTTCTTGCTGTTCTCAGATGGAAAAAAAAAAGAAGCAAAAATCCCATAAACAACTTACAATGTTTTGTCATTGTCAGGAAATAGGCACTGGAGGATGTCTTTGTAAAAGTCGAGGTTGCAGGCAGAATACATTTCCTGCTTTTGGAGTACATAAGCTAAACATAATCGAGAGGCACTTCACTCCGTGATTACTGATGACACCTACTAATTAAATTTCACACCGGTGAAACAAGATGTGTCTTTAGAGGACAGCTATTGCACAGGAATTTTGATAACTGCATCATCACATGCCATAGTAAACAACTCATTAAAAGGCTTTATTCAATGTAACAGAAGACCTTATGACTATCCCCTTCTTCGCTTCACGGAAAATGATGTGCAATGTTTGGTTACCTCATGGACATTGAAAGGCATAACATATACATTATATGAGGGAAAGTTAGGAATCTGACCACAACTGTCTAGCTCCCCAGTGCTTATCACCTGAGGACAGAGGAGCAAGGCATTTCTCTTGAAGGCACCTACAGGTTTTACATGACCTGGGACAGTTAGACTAGTGGGAGGAAGAAAGGAGAAACAAGATTGAAGACGTTAATAAGTCAATAATTTCACAATATCCTTGTCAGGGTTATCATATATATTTGTCAGGGTTATAACAAAAAGATCTGCAGATAGCAGTTCTCATATCCAATGCCAACTTTGAGCACTTCTTCCAGTTTTGTACTTATCGTGTCTATCTTTGAGGAAAGTGATGGTAAGTAATAAACAGTCTCACATTTATGAAGTGGGTATTTGAAGTTTGAGAAGTGGGTGGCAACACCTGCAATTACTTCTCCAGTTTGTAGTCTTCTCCAGTTTGTATTTTCTTAAGGATTTTAACCCAAATAAAAAAAAAACATTTATCTCATTTAAGCTAATTTATTCAATCACTTGTCATTCCTTCAGATACAAGTAATTTCTCCTTAAAAAAACACAGGCATCTGCTTTCTCTTATAGTATCCAAGTGGTGGTTTTTTTTATAATTATTGCCTCAGAGTTTGATTTGTTTATTATTACTTGCCAGATTCCATGTGCTGTATCAAATAACAAAAGTGCATTTGTTTTGTGGTTGTTGTTTAAATCTATTTCAAGAAATTTTTACCACCAAACTGAAAAGGGAAACGCTTCAGGACGTTCCCTTTGTTGTCATCGAGTTCCATGAGTACATTATGATACTAAATAAAACAAGACCAATTCACATTACCGTAGTTTTACTAACAGAATTAACCTTGCTTATAAGTAGCTTTTCTTTTATAATAAATTTACATTTAGACCAGATTTTTTCTGAAAGTGCACATCTTTATCTGGTGATTTGTCTACTTGTATGTGGCAGGACAAAACAGATTTCAGAATGTATCAGAAATAGAAGATACAGTAATTTATGCAGACGAGAACAGGCTTTCTGCATATGTTCCTGTGACAATTTCTAAACAAAACCAAAGCCAGCCTACCAAGTGCTGGGGCAGATTTTCAGTACCAGCATCTGGTGAATGCTGGATGCTAAAAGAAGGGACTGAAGTGGCATAGGACTTATTTGTTTTAAAAGTAAACTATCCACCTTTCTACCAATATTTTATATCCCAAGTCTTGCCTTAAAGTTTCTTGCTGGAATACAAAAAGTTGTCCCAAGAGAAATATTAATGTTTCCCCATTTCATTTTAAACAATGTCATTAATATCTAACCGCATTTGTCACTTTGAAGCAGCTGGCTTGCCTGATACTGGACCTGCAAGACCTCCGCTTCATTGGTTTGCTGTTTCTTCCTCTGAAGGATGTTTTGAGCTGTAGCTGTGAGATTTTTTTTTCTGAAGATATTTTCCTGCTGCACATGCAACAAAGATCTGAATACTGGGCAATTTTAGGCTTCTGTTCTCAATAATGGTTTTGTCTGTCTGAGAACCTGACATTAGAATTTTTTTTTTTCTGTCAGGTTTCATTATCCTTTTTTTTTTTTTTTTCAGTGTATATCCTCAACTTGCATAGTTACAGAACATCTAGAAAATTATTTCACAAATATCAGCCATTGGGCAAGTATAATACACAAATTAGGATTAAACCCTCTTTTCTTGATGCTGGGCTCTTCAAATGTATTGATAACCAGGAGACTTGGATTCAGAGGAATTAGGAGACACTGATTTTAATAGGTCTCCAAATCAACAAGTTCCTTTAGCGTGTATTTGCCTCTAAGAACCTCAGACCAGTTAGGTTATTCTCAGAGTCGAAGTTTGCCAGTGGTAGAGAGAACTATGTAAATCAAATTGTCCAATGTCTACTACAGCATCCCCAAACAAGCCTATCTCAGTGATGTGATAGTGCCTTGTTACTACCCAAGAAATCCAGAACAGAAGTCTTGTGGGGTTCTTGAGGATGGTCAGGACGTATGAACTGAATATACAAACAGGAGGACATATGAGACTGTGTATCCAACATTTTCAAGGTTAGCTCTCTTAAAATAGTGTTAATCTTATATATATA
>NW_009191212.1:6827-7137 GCF_000690835.1 Fulmarus glacialis | reverse complement strand
ATCCCGAGGCATAAAATATAGGGTTAATTATCGCTATTTTGGCGATTTTATAGGTTACATCTATTTTTTCCCTGCGAGGGTAAATTATGTGAGGCTGGGAAAAAAAAAAAAGAGAGTTAATCTGGAGGCTCTGTGCTGGGATGCGGTGAGGGGTGGGACACGCATCTATTTTAAATGTTCATTTAAAGGGGAGAAAAAAAACATCGGGTTTTGTCTTCTGCTAGTTCGGGTGGAGGTGGGAGGACAGCTTAATTATCTCCAAACCGAAGATTTACGTTTGCAGGACTGGAAAAGAGAGTGGCTCCCAGAA
>NW_009191212.1:2133-6796 GCF_000690835.1 Fulmarus glacialis | reverse complement strand
GAAGATTTCGGGGAGAAAGGCGCACACAGAATCAGGACATTTTTCCCTCGCTCTTTACCTTAGCCGTTAGGATGATCTGCGCTTTCTTGGCTCTTTATTTTACATGGTTTAGATTCATAGCCATCGCCGAAAAAAAAAACCCAGTGAAAGCTTTTAGAAGTTGAACCAGTCATTTTTGGTATAGTTGCTCCGTCTTTTGGTAACGTTACTGCTCTTTGCCCAAGGTCTTCACTTAATATGTTTGGAAATATTTTTAAATGCTACAGAATAGTAAATTGATCCAAAATGCTGTTAACTTACCACGTTTTGTAATACTCCACTGATGCAGTAGCAGCAAAAATGTAAACTTTTAACTCCATTAGTTCACTTTTATTTTGGCCTTTGTTTCTTCAAAATTACAAGACAAAAATTACCCAGACGTTCCAGCTACAAATAACATAGAAAGGAATGGTAGCAAGAATTCCAATGTAGGTTTTCTTTCGAATTGTTATAAACAGGTATTTTCTGAACAAATGTTTCTCCGAAATTACACCAGAAAATACGCCCGTTCCCCAATAAGCACCATTCTGGGGAAGAATGTAACAAATTAAACCGATAGACACAGCAGAACAGGATGCGATATGTTGGTTTAAAAAGCAAAGTTTGAGCATCTTAAGACTCTGTTTAAACGCTATAAAATGAAATACAAATGTAAACAGAAATAGATGGAGAAAATAAAGAAAAACCCTGCCCTTGTACCTTCAGTAAAATGCAGAGTAGTGAAAAGTTAAGGTTTACCTAGGAAAGGGTTTGGGGTTCTTTTTTTTTTCCTTGTGAATTCCTAATAAATCTTTCCTCCACTGGGTATTTATAAATTATCTTCTCTCTCACAGACACACGCACACACACACACATCCCCACTTGTTTTTTCTTATAATAGAAACATTTTCCTTTCATCAGGAATCTGAGTACAGTATATGAATGATTTAAGATCAGACATTGATTTCTGGTGCGTTGGTGAGTTACCATCACATCATGACCATAAAATTCTACTGCACTTGATAAAAATGTTAACTTCCAAGAACAACTTCACTCCCGCCTTCTTGGAGTCCACATATGAACAGGAATTCCTGCTATTTTTTACTTTACAAACTTGACTAGATGGGAGTACGCCTCTAAATGCACATAGAAGAAGACAGCTTCTTTTCTAAAAATTCTTTAGTCGATTCAATTTTTTTTTTTTTTCCTTTCTTGAAAATTCTAGCATCGAGCATCCCCACGCCAGGCTGCAAAGCTCTATTTACTTCTGTGCACCATTTCTGGGGTTTTATGTTCAAAGATGAAACCAAAATCTGCTCAATCGACAATAAAAGTGTTGAGAAAAATAAAATGTTAACTTGTCTTTTAGTGGGGAAAAAGCCTTAATTATACCACTGCAAGTACTCCAACAACAATAATTACTTGAAAAGGCTCTTAGATTCGACTGAAATTATCCCTACACAAAATAAAGGAAACGTATTTACTTAAATTATTTCTCTAAGGATGGTTTTAAAGTTTTATTCCGTTACTATCTCTGTTTCCTTTCTTTCTCTCTCTCTTTCTTTCTGCCTTTCTTAATTCCCTGCCTATTCCCACCGCCAATTTTAATTCAAGTATTTTTTTTACCAAAGCCGTGGCAAGACAGACTAACCGAAACATTTCAACTTTTTCCTCTTTTTCATGTTGTGGAGGTTGAAAATTGTCCCTGAGTTGAAGGCAGGCACGAGTGAAACCGTCTTTAATTCACCTTTCTCGTGTGAAAACTGTGCAGACGGATGCGATGGGAAGCAGCAGAAATCTACCCAGGGCAAAGGAGAAAAAAAAAAAAAAAAAGAGGTTTAAAAGAGTGAATTAACTCCCATTGAAGGCTGAAGGATTGGGAAATATAGCTGGCATTGCGAGGGGCTTGGAGGGGCGTCGTGGGTGTTAGGCAGGCTGGGGCAGCGTTTGAGTTGGGAGGGTTTGGTGTCGTTATTAGCTGAAATACGCCTCGGTAATATTTGCTGACTGCGATAAATGAATTTCAAAATCTACCCCCTGTGTGTTTAGATGGTGGAAAATTGCAGCGTTGGCATCTTAGGGGTAAGTTTGCTCCGTTGTTACCAAATGCCAATAAAATAGAAAGCCTCTCTCCTCTCTCCCTTACCCCATCCCCCTCTTCTCCCCAGTTTTCATTAGAAGTATCATGCAAAAAAAAAAAAAAAAAAAAAAATTTGAAGTTATTGAGGAGGGGGTGAGGTGGGGAACGGCCATCAGTTACTGACCGTAAAGGTTCTGCTCGGGGTGTGATAAGCGACACAATACTTTTAGTTCGCAATCATCCCCGACCACATCTTGAGCAAGTCCTCGGCGGGGGAGGAGGCAGGGCGGGGGCTGCGGGAGAGACACAAAAAGTCAATGTTATATATGAAAAACTATAATCATTTTAATTCAATATTGACACCTCAACATCTCGCTGTAATGCGGACGGGTCCAATCGAAACCTCTGGTTTATAGCAGTGGAGGAACGAACTCGTAAAATCCTAACGGCTTTTATGTAGTGCGGTATAAACAACAACAACATCCCCGGCTTTATGGCGTTTTATAGTTTGTTAAACAGTTTACAGCCTTTTTTGGGGCTATTACAAATGCAATTCCCTTCATGCGATAGTTAAACCTTTATCAATAATAAGGAAATTGATCATTAAAATGTTAAATATGACTACCTCGTTTGTTTTAAAATATGTTTAGGGTAAGAAGCTGTATGATTTGATAACTTGTATTAAAATACCAATTACATTTATAGGACCTTTTAAAACTGGTAGCAATTAAATCGTGTTCTTTTACAGTTTTCCAAAGCGACCCTGACATTTAAAAAGGCTAAAACTGCCTCGTTAAAATTTTGAAATTAACGACTGCGAGCGCTTCTCTTTAATTTTCCAACACTCCCCAAAAATCAATCTTTTGGGTGGTCTAGGTATGTGATTTGTTGTGAGGCGAGCGATATCTCATTAATGTAGGTAGTTAAACATATTTAATCCGTATATTCACCCCACCTCCTTCTCCCTTCCCCTCTCGCTCCCTCTCTCTCTCTCTCGCTCGCTCCCTCTCCCTCTCTCGCTCCCCCTCGCTTGCTTTTCCTTCTTTATTCTCTCACACTCTTCCTTTCACAATCATGCAGTGCAGAGTCCGTGTGGAGTAAGGAGAAGCCAATAGGATGAGGTTTTGGTAATAGATGCAAATGATCATGAAAAGACACTGCAAAATATGAAACAACTCATTTGCGCTGAAGTAAATCACTGAAAACTGTTTATGAACTGGCATCTCTTCTTGGAAATGTAAAGCGAGAACTCTTTAAGTGGCGATTTTTTTTTTTTTTTTAGGGGTGGGGGGGAGGAAAGAATTCAATATCATGCAGGCTTAGAGTTTTGATTATATCCTCCTTTTATATTCCTGGAAATCACAAACTGTCGTTGCTTAGCATCTTAGCGCTTTCTTTTTTTGCTAATAGATTCCCGTGGTTTGGTTAGGTTGGATTCTTTTTTTTTTTTTTTTTTTTTTTTTTCCTTTTCTTCCTCCTCCAAACAAATATTCTTATTTAAATTAAAATGAGCTCTTATTTTGTCAACTCACTCTTCTCCAAATACAAAACCGGGGACTCCTTGCGTCCCAATTACTATGACTGTGGGTTCGCTCAGGATCTTGGGGGCAGACCCACGGTGGTGTACGGACCCAGCACGGGGGGCACCTTCCAGCACCCGACCCAAATCCAGGAGTTCTACCACGGAGCATCCTCACTCTCCAGCTCCCCTTACCAACAGAATCCCTGCGCCGTGGCGTGCCATGGGGACCCCAGCAACTTCTATGGCTACGACCCCTTGCAAAGGCAGAGCCTCTTCAGCGCCCAGGAGTCGGACTTGGTGCAGTACACGGACTGCAAGCTTGCTGCCAGCGGCCTTGGAGAGGAGGCGGAGAGCTCGGAGCAGAGCCCTTCTCCGACCCAGCTTTTCCCCTGGATGCGACCGCAAGGTGAGGCGAGATGGAAAGGACAGCGAGGAGGCATTTCCTGAGCCCATAAAGTAGCCCTCTTGCTTTCTTTCTGCCCCTCTTGCTTGCTTGCTTTCTTTCGCTCCCTTTTTCTTCCCCAGTGACTGTATTTTACTGCTTTATGGGGGTAAACTTTTGCACTTGCAAATTGCTTTATAGTTTAATTACCCTGAAGGAGACCTTTTCTTCTGGGGGCTGAGCGAGCCGGGCTTTCTGTGGAAGGAAGCGTCCTTAAAGTTTATGGCACTTTTATAGCCTTAAAAAGCCCCTTCATTTTTGTTTTGCGTTTGATTTGGGATTTCGGTGGCAAACAAAACCCCAAACAACTGCCAATCCCACAACACCCAAACACTGCCTTTTTTTTTTTTTTTTTTTTTTTTTTTTTTGCGGGATCCCAAAGAGCCGGAGTCTGATGTTGTTGTTGTTGTTGTTGTGGTTCGGGTAATAATAAGTGTGCAAGTGCAGGCTTTAGCTGGGCTGCTCGGAGTGGGCTGGTGGGTGACCTCCCCCCCCCTCCCCCGCCACCATCACCCCTTTCCTTTATACCCATCTTCCCTTTTATAATATTCTACAGGAGCCTTTCCCTCTCCCTGTTTGCTTCCTGCCTTTGCTCCTGCGA
>NW_009191212.1:305-2053 GCF_000690835.1 Fulmarus glacialis | reverse complement strand
GGTGTGTGGGGGGGTGGGGGGGGTGTGTGAGTGTGTGTGAGCGGGTGTGAGCCTGTGTGTGCCTATTCCCGAGCCTGGTTTATGTATCTTTCAACCTCCTTCTCTTCTTCCCCTCTTCCACCCAACCTTTGCAATTCCCCAGCAGCCGCTGGACGGAGGAGGGGGAGGCAAACCTACAGCCGCTACCAGACGCTGGAACTGGAGAAGGAATTTCTATTTAATCCCTACCTGACCCGCAAACGGAGGATCGAGGTCTCGCATGCCCTGGGATTGACAGAAAGGCAGGTCAAAATCTGGTTCCAGAACAGGAGGATGAAATGGAAAAAGGAAAACAACAAAGACAAGTTTCCCAGCAGCAAATGCGAGCAGGAAGAACTGGAAAAACAGAAAATGGAAAGAGCCCAGGAGGTGGACGAGGAAGGGGAAGCACAGAAGGCGGACAAGAAATAAAAGGATTTTTAAGGACTGAAAGGCAAGCGCTGCTGGGGTGGAAGAGCCCCTGAGCCTCACGTTAATGGCAGTTAATGTAAGGGAGGGGTGGGAAAAAAAACAACAATGCATAGAAAAGAGAAAGGAAAAAAAAAACCCTTTTATTGCTGTAAAACAATATAGCTGTAAGCACCACTTTCCTGATTATCCTTTGATACAATGAACAGTATGCAAAAGTGATCGGGAGGTCTCTCCTGCCTTTTGCCAGTTATTAACTAGTGGTAGTGTAACGCAATAGCTTATGTAAAACATGACTGTGAAATTTTCTCTCTCTCTCTGTCTTTCTCTCTGTCTCTCTCTTCTTTCCTGGGGGGTGGGTTGGTTAACATAGCTTTCAATGCTATAGGAGTTACGTGAAATTACATTTGTGCACTTTTTTTTTAATTTTCCACCTTTTTTGTTGTGGTTTATCCGTACGTACTGGAGGTAGCTATTGAAACAAACATCCCAACAACATGAAACTGCCTATTTATGCTATAGTTATCTCTCTCTCTCTCTCTTTCTAAGTACATGATAAAAAAATCAGTTGCCTTTCAACTTGTTGTGTTAGGGTTTTTGTTTTTTTTTTTTTTTATTTACAATTTTTAAATGTCTCTTCCAAAAAAAAAGGGAAAAAAAGAAAAAAAAAGACAAGAAAAAAAGCGTTTTTCTCTCCTTTAGTTAGCATGCGCACAGTGAAGCAAGTTGTAAAGTGATCTTTAGGTTAACTGTGAAAAAGAATGTATACTGTATACGTGAATTACTTTATTGGGGGAACTAATGATATATTTTGTTGTTCTTTCATCACTTTGTTCTATTGTCTAAACCTGGAAGCGGCGGAAGAAAGTTACAATAAAGTTTACAAGCGAGAATTCCGTGACATCATTCTTTTACCCTGCTCCATTTCCTCCAGGACCACTTTGATAGAAAGGAAATAAAAGTCAATTGTGTCGGAGCTGCAGCCCTGGCCATCAAAGACTTCTTTGCCTGGAGAGATGCTGGCGGGCTGGATCGCTGCTGGGACGGGCGGAGGCAGGGGCTGGGGCCGGGGAGCTGCTGCCTGGGAGCCGTGGGGAAGGGGAGGGGGACGGGGCAACTGCGATGGCTTCTGCTCTTGTTGTTGTTTCTAACAGTTCCTGGGTGGTGACAGGTTGGGAGGCTGTGTGGAAACCCTTCCTGAAGGTAACGTGTGTTGTTTGTTTTGATTTTTCCCTTTCTCTTTCCTCCTTTCTCTCCCTTTCCCCCTTTCTCTCTCTCTCTTCGCCCACCCCACTGGCCCC
>NW_009191212.1:0-247 GCF_000690835.1 Fulmarus glacialis | reverse complement strand
TCTCCCTTTCCCCCTTTCTCTCTCTCTCTCCGCCCACCCCACTGGCCCCGCAAGATGAAGCCCAGCTCTGGGTCCCCCTTCCTTTCCTCCCACTCATCTCGCTGCAAAAAAAAAAAATATTGTCAGTCGCGCAGCTGAGCAGCTTTTCTGCTCCTTCTCCTGTCGAGCTGCCCTGCCATGGCAATAGAGGAGTGCGGGGATGCACACCCATCCCCTTGCAACAACCTTGGGAAAGGAGAAACAGCAC
>NW_009191211.1:0-9340 GCF_000690835.1 Fulmarus glacialis | reverse complement strand
AGCTGGGGGGCGGGGGGAGGTGTGTCCCTGCCGGGCTGCGTGTGTATGTGTGTCTTCCCGTACTGAAACGGGGATTACGTAGGGCTGAATCTCTCCCTGACGTGTTCTTTCTTCTCAGAAACCTGCTCCTGCCAAAGCAGAGCCGAAACCAAAAAAGTTAGCGGCAAAGGTGAGAGTCGGTGGGAAGAGGGGAGGGAGAGGAGGTGGTCGAGTTCGTTGTGCAAGTGCCTGGTGGCGCCCCATTTTGTGGCATTGATGCACAGTGTCTGAACGTTGTCACTCGTCTTCACGTGTTCCTTGTGGGAACACTCATTTAGCTGAAGCGTCATTTTCAGATGCTTCTGCCAGGATCTACAGGTACCTTCCACAGCTGTTTGAGTAGGTTCTTGTTAAGCACTCAAAGTATCGCATAGAAACATGGGCAGTGATTCAGGGGTGTCAGATGGTAGTTTGGTACTGAGCAGAACTACTCGAATGTCGAAGCAACTGTACATAGGGTTGTATTTCATCGCTGTAACAAAAGGGGATAAAATATACTCACAGTTCTAAGCCGTGTGTTAGGACAGGAAAAAAAAATACTTGAAGTACTTAGGCAGCCACTGAAAAAGATCTGAGTTTCCATTCATGTAGTCTAGCTTTCAGGTCTTTGTGTGCATGTGTAAGTAAGCATGGTTTAGAATGATCTTTCAGTTTTTTAGTACAGCCTTCACAGTGCCAATAACTGAGGTGGAAAATCCTTTGTTTCTTGGGAGAAATAAAAGAGGCTGTGTATCTGTTGGCTTGTTGGTCTATGTGTTTTTAAGTGTTCTTTGTGATTATAAGCTTTTCTTTTTAATGGATGGATTAAGAGCATTTCAAATACACTAATATAGAACTCTGCTTTGCAGACTTTTTGATGTTTTCATTTTATTAATCCTACTGAACAGTGACTTACCAGTAATGCTTCTTCATTCCAATGGTTTGAATATCAGTGCATTCCCATTCTCAAAGTTGTAAGCCTAAAGAATTTGGGGAAGCTTTCCAATTTTACTTCAGTTCTGATTCTCTTTTTTCCCAGTGTCTTAGTGTGGTGCATCTAATTCTTAATGCTGCTAGTTGACGCTGACTGATACGCATGATACTGACTTGCTGCCTATAATTACTTCTAGAAAGAAAAATTTCCACACTTCATAGCTGGGAACATATTCATGTAAACCAACTGCATTACAAGCAGTTGTCATCTTAGAATATTAAGTAGAACACCTTGCACGAGGCCCCCATGGAATGCTGCTGTGATGGGAATATGTGAACAATTTTTTCTTATGGCTATTACCATTGGCAATCTTCTGTCATTTGGAAACTTCCTTATTGTTAATGTGAAAATCTCTTTTGTTCTGATTGCATTTTACTTCTCCAGCTTCAGTACTTTCTCTCATTTAGCTAACTCTGGACTCTCTTTAAATGGGTTGCAGAAATATTTCACTGTTACATACCAGTCCAATGATAGATTTTTAATTTTTTTTTTAATTATTATCTTTTTTCTGTATTTGATCCATCAAAAGATGCTTCTTTGCATCAACTTTGTAACTTTTTAAAACTTGCATTTTAAAATGTGAATTTTAGGTCATAGACAACAAATTAGGACATAAATTGAAGAACATATTTATGAAACACACACAATATTTTTAATGAGATTAGACAGGTTTTAAGGTAGATCAGTGCTAGTGGTCTTCTGCTTAGAGGTATAAATGCATTACGTTCTTTTGCCACTTACTCGCATTGTACCTGCCCAGAAAAAGTGTTACAGTTTGTCATTTATTGAAAATTTTTGTTGGTATCATAAAGTCATGTTTGACAGATGGTGTCAAAACCAGTGCATTTGTGTAATTCTGAATTGATAGAAATATTTTGTAAGTAGGGGGATCAGCTGGAGGACAGGCAAACTTCGTAGCATTTGGTTGCTGTAAGGAATGTCTTGGGAGGATGTATTAGATACTTACATGAAAGTAGCTCTTGAACAAATACTTCTTCCCTACCCATTTAACAACAGTCATGTAGGCACAGAGGATGTGACCGAGATACTAACGAAGGAGCACTGAAAATGCTACTTCTAGGTGATGCATTTATTTATGTTAGGTTACTGAAATTCCTGCCTATCAATGTAAGAGGAAAAAAGAGTGTTTGAAGTGCTTTGTATTTACAAAGTGGAAGGACTACATTGCTATTTCTTATGCGCCATGAGGTTAGATCATATATTACAAATTGCTTTGTCTAGCCACTAGAATCTAGTTATTGTCTCATCCCAGTTTGATTCTCTCATTTTACTGACTATCTGAAACTGTGATTGTTTGTTTATATATAGTTTGGAAAACTTTTTTGGCAGTTGAACTATGTATTACCTCATTGGTGGTTGGTAGTAGCTCTTGCTGTTTAGCACCTCTATCTTGGTTTTGTGTGTCTTTTATTATTTTTTAAGTTTACCTAGTAGGTCATAGGAATTTACTGACTGGAAATTTATTTCATTGTAGGATAAATCTGACGACAAGAAAGTTCAGTCAAAGGGGAAAAAGGGGCCTAAAGGAAAACAGGCAGAAGAGACAAACCAAGAACAGACAAAGGACAACCTGCCTGCAGAAAATGGGGAAGCTAAAAGTGAGGAGGTAAAGTTGTCTATATTCTTTGGTGCAAAGAGCGGGATAACTTACTGTACTGGTTTATCCAAACATCTGTCAGAAACATATGCAGTTCTTATAATAGAATCTATTTCTGCCAAAAGAAAGATGTAGTCTATTGAACATCAGTTTTCCAAACATCAATTTTCCAGATATACCTGGAAAATTCTAGTTGTCCCAAAAAGAGTTGCAGTGATGTGATAACAGTCCCTGAAATTAAGGAAAAAGGAGAGAATTTTACCAAAGTTCCAATAAAGGATAATGTCCTTCAGAGAGGGGCTGTTTTCCCTGCAGGTAGATCTTGGCAAAATAATACATACAGGGTGTACAGAGGGGATATTGCTCTGGGCGGGGTGTCTGTCTTCGGAGGTTTTGGTTTGGGTGTTAGTCTGCCTTTGGTGTTACTGGGGGAGAGGTTCCTTCTTGCTACAAAAGTTTTTGTGACAAATGCAATACTCATTTTCTTGGGACTGGAAACAGCTTTCACTGAAAACCCAAAGTTGAAATGATTTAACCAAAGTTGAGATAACATTTATAGGAGTCACAGATACAAACACTGCTGGTAGAAGGGACAGGTTGGTGCAGGGATAGAAGAGAAAGTGCAAGAACTACTAGTAGCTGTTGTTGCTGAAGAAATGAACATGCCAGATCAGTCTTGGCTGTAATACTGTACTAAAATGGTTGCGTTGCTGAAGTTTTTGGAGTCTGTGATCATCTAACTTAAAACATCCTCCACACTGTATTCTTTTTCTGGAATGTGGACATAATTTAGTTTTAAATTTAGGACAAGATCTGTAGGGAGAAGCAGTGCCTCTTACTAGGGCAGCTGTTAACAACTGGATGAAACACAAGTTTTCATGTGGTAACAGGCCTAGAATTAGTCTCAGGTTTCTGCAATACTGAATGCCTCACTCATTTTAATTAGTTCAGTGGAGTTTGCTGATCAGATAGTCAGATGATTTTTTAATTTAAATGTGATTCATGCTTCCTGTCTGGTTGTTGCATTGAAAAGTAATTTTTTCAAGATAGAAAAAAAAGTCTATCTGAATTCTATCACACTGATCCATCAGTGTGCAGATAGATCTTCAAGTAGAGGAAGAGAGTATTTGGTTTTCAGGTAGATGATGTGTTTTGGTGGGTGAGGAAGGTACAGGATGGTACTTGAATGTACAAGACAACTTACTTTGGGGTAACAGTTTTTCATTTGCAAGCTTACAGTGTGATCTTTGTGAAAAAGTTCTGCTATACCTAGGAATTCTTTAGTTGGCTTAACTTTCTGTGTAGCTCTGGCTCTGTGCTACTATCGCATAATTTGGTCTTTTAATTTGTGCATGTAGTCTTTCAGGGAATACCAGCGACAGTTAAATCTAGCAATATTTCTCAAGTGGGGTCTCTTTAGTACACTAGTGTAGAGATGATGTAAATTTACAAGGAACGGATGATGACTTCTGGGGCACGTCTTCATGCTGGTCTCATGTTGGTCGCACCAGCCAAGATTGCAGGTTTAATGTAATACCCGAGTCTAGAAGAGGCAGACGTATAGTCTGTCCTGTTGGACGTTACTGTTTTCAGTAAGGACAACAGTGTCAGTGATGCCGTTGTTAATCCACGACCTGGTGAGGGGCCAGTGACGACTTCTGGTGACACTCACAGAGACTAAGGCCTACAAATGGAAATGGCTTTCGTACTTCATCCTTCAAAAGCTTCCCGCAGGCGGCAATAAAGACTGAATGGGTGTTCGGGGTCCTGTTCGGGTACTACTGTGATTAAACAATCTGTTCTGCTAGTGCTGCAAAGCTTTGGAATAATTAAGTATAACTTTTATATTAATACATATGTTACATTCCTTTCTTTAACCTACATTGCAAATGCAGCGAGTTTTCCGATCTAAATGGAGTTGTAATTTTAATCAATTAAGTTTGTATAAACTTGTTCTGAAGTGGAAGTACAGCATATAGAGACTTGACTTGAAAACATATAGCTCTCCTGCTGCAGTTCAGTTTCACTGAATGTATTTTTACAAAATTATGTTTAATTTAATGCAGTGCTGTGTTTCTAAGTCTTAGTTACTTTAAAACATGGTAAGATTTGAGAATATATTAATGGTGCTGCACTGAAATTTAAGTGCATGAAGTGTATCTATAGTGTCTTTTCTAAACACCCTACACACAGGGATTTTAGCTCAGAAGGTTTAAAAAGCCCCCTTTTCCTGCCATAAAGGCAGTAATTATTGAAATGGGCTTTGTTCTTTAAAAAAAATAAAAATCCTTTGCAGTGTGTATCGAGTAGTAACAATGGCAACATTCTGAAATGCGTACTGATGCATCTGAGGAGGTAGAAGCCTTTTCAAGACAGCTTGTTTTTAGTAGGTCACTATCTAAGAGAAATAAGCAGATCGTGACACCAATTTATTAAGACACTAAAGCACGGTATGTAGAAACAAGGCACGGTCGTTCTGTATGTCAGGTTAGCTAACTTGTGCATTAAAAAATACTACGAACAAAGAGGCTGAGTCACTCAGAAACTTTCTGCACTGAAGTGTTCTGTTTTTTTGTCTTCTTTTCAGACTCCAGCATCTGACGCAGCAGTAGAGAAAGAAGCGAAGTCTGAGTAACATCTGGTACCAAGTCTTTAATTGGTGGTCCTTAGACCTTTCTTCTTGTACAATTCAGAGGAATATTTTTATCAACTATTTTGTAAATGCAAGTTTTTTAGTAGTTCTAGAAAACACATTTTTAAAAAGGAGAGAATCCCGACTCAACCCTTTTTTTTACATATTTAGATAAGTGTAAATGCTTTTTTTAAGTGGTAAAATCATGTACTGGTTGTCTGTTTTCTATGAAACCAGAAATTAATGGCATGTTACATTAAGGAGAGGGCTTTGAAGCCTTGAGGCTTCACGTTCCGAAGACTGTGAGGGACAGTTTTTCTATCCTATTAAATGAAGCATAACACAGATCAGACTTTGGAATTCATAATGGTATGTTGAGAATGTCTTAACATTTTAGTTATTTATCTTTATCTATGGTTGTACCATCAGTAGAATTGCTTATCTAATAAAACTGCTCCCTAGTGTTGGAGTTCTTGCTGAGTGATGTATATCTGTGACGAAGTTATTTTTGGTAGTTGCGGCTTTATTTTTTCCAACAACTTTGTAGCTGCGATGCGAAAGATCGGAAGCTTTTATTAGATCTTTAAATACTGACTAAGTAAAAGTTTCTGCTTGGCAGACGTAACTTACTATGTCAGCATTCGAGACACTGGAACTTCACATCTGGTTTTGAAGGACGGCTTGTCTACAAAGATCAAATGAAAAATATTTGAAACAGTCTTAGGAAAAAAGCAGAAGAAATAGTTTTTAGATTTAAAAAACTATGTGAATAAAAACAATTGTAAAATTGTTCATAGTGTCTGTGATCACCAAACAAAAGCCAAATAAATCTTGATTATGAAAGGATGTTTCTGTAGCTCCTGCATTGACTATGACAACTCACAATCTAAGTGGTGTAGTTTTTGATTCTTAACTGCGTTCTTAATATTGTTGAAAATGTACTTTTCAAGAGATAGGTGATAGTGCAGGGAGGGAGTAGCAAGTAGAAAACTGTAGTTGTAGTCTTAATCTGGACTGCCAGTTTGCATGCTGATAGCCTAGTGCTGCTTCTGTTACCTAAAAAAAAAGTCAATAATTAGTAAGCATCGGATGTTTTCATCTGTTCGGCATCTAAGAGTTTGCATATGCACTCTTGTGTAAATAACGGCTTTAAGGAAGATGCACAAAGCAATCCTCTTGAATGTTAACTGATCAGATGGTGTTGCTGTTGTGTTGGAACTGTATTGGAATTTCCCCAAATCCTCCTTTAAAATCAATAAAGCTTCAGATGTCTGGGGAAAAATGAACCTAGGCTGTGAACCTTCCCATGTAGCCGAGTTGATGTAATGGAACCCATAGAGGATGAGCTGTGGAACAGCCTGGGCTGGAGCAGGGAGGGAAGGACAAGAAAAGTTCCTGTTCTGTGAGCTGACAGTGCTGTGAGCAAGTGTACCCGCTGTAGAAGGCTGCAGGTTGACAGAGCATCATTTCAAATAAAACACACCTGTGCTGAGAGCGAATTCATGTTGTACAAAACTGTCCTGATTCTTCCTTGCTGTATTTGAGAAGATTAAATCAATCTTGTTGAAGATTTAGCAGCCTTTCATCAGAAGGGGGCATATTAAGTATATATTACTTAACCTTAAAATAAAAAATCAAATCTAGCACAGCATTACTTCAGTTCTCCCACAGAGTGCAGGGTTGGTTTTATCTTACCAATCTATTTGATGCCAGTCAGACAACTGTCAACCTTGTCTTGGGAGGAGTCAAGATCAAAAAGTAACGTTCATTCTTTGTTTCCTTTTTTTCCCCCTTGACCAAGAACTTGTTTATGCTCTTAAGTAACATCTGCAAGCACAGTATCTGCTTCCTGTACATTTTTGGTGCCTTTTTCAAATTGTCATACAGTTATTTCCAAAAAACATGTTAGTTTCACCTCTAACTTACTTTCTTAAACAATGCTTCCATTTGAGAAAGCATTTTACCATTTTCACTTCTTCAATATTTAAGCAATGTTTACCTTTTCTTTAGCTTATATATAGGATACCCTCCCACACTGGTCCAATTCCACCACAGCTGCGTTCCTAGCAGAGCACACCTGGCTTTGGCTTCCAGTTCTTGGATATTCCAAAACTGTAAATTTATGCCACTTTTTCTAACCTGCCCTGCATTCCCCCTAACCCCCCTCTCCCCCCAGTTACCTTTGTTGGTTTAATTTAGTAGTAGCATGACATAGCTACATGACATTCTTTACTTTCTGTTTTTAGCAAGTCAAACCCACCAGTTAAATGACTAATAAACTTGCAGGTAAATACCCCCAAATAACCTCCCTTACCTCCTTTTACTGAATGCCTACTTTTCGTGTGTGTTGTCTCTGATGTTGAGATCCTGTTGACTTTCACCATCTCTCTAACATCTGTTATCCGCTGTGTAATTTATTGTAACTGCTCTCTAATATTTACTCTTGGGGACAAAAAGTTATTTCTTACTTCATTATGGAAATGAAAGGACTCAGCAAGGGTACATCAGTGACAGCTTCTCTCTCGCAGAATAGAGGAATTTTCACGCTGGAAGAAGGAAAGGACAGGGGCAGTTGCATCAGGAGCACAGGAGCCCTAGATCTGTTGTGGGCAGCGCAGCCCACCTGATGCGGTAAAGAATGAAATAGGCTTTCCTAATTACATAAAGCATGCCTAGTAAATACGTAGGTGAATCAGCTATGAATTTTGATTGATTCTGCAGTAGACACATACTATTGCCCTTCTCCACATAGCATGAAATGCCAATATGTAACCATAAAAAAACACCAGTTTGGCTACTGGGAAAATGAGGAATTGTATATATTGGCACTAGAGGTCAGTTCTGCCTGTGGAGAATTGGAGTGGAAAGCATTTAAATTCATCTGACTTTCCATGGGCATGCTTCAGAAAAAGCATTCTTTCCTGTACGATACCAGATATATCTGCTCTGTACAACTAAGGAATGGAGTGACAGCTAATGCAGTTTTGCATGCAGCACTACGGAATACATACATAACAGAGAACTATCCGTTTCAAAATACAACATGAAGAGAACAAAACACATTTCTTTGAAGTTACTCAATCGTATTTGTATGCTGCTACTAGTTCTGGTTAAGAGACTGCTGTTTCATACATGCTCATGCTGCACCATTCTGGAATTCACTTTCTAGTGTCAACTGAATCACAGCTTTTTAAGTCATGAACACAGCCAGGACGCTGAAGTGCATCCAAGTTCAGCTGATGAATACTGATCTGTTCGGCGACGAGATCTAGAGGAACACAGGTGGCCTTTAAGAATGATGCGACTGAAGCTTGCAACAATACAGGAAGCAGAAAACCATGGATCTCTTTCAAAGAGAGATTTTTAATGGACAGGATACCTATTTTTTTCTTGTACCTGAACTGTGATGCAGGAGCAGTAACCAGGCAGGGGGTGGTGAAGAGCAGGAAGCAGAGGCAGCAGTCCGGGGAAACTGCCTGCTTGCTGGGCCTGCACCTCAGGTGTACAAAAGCAATTTGTCAAAAGCTGAAAGTGCTTCTGAGGTAGTGCGATTAATAAAATACATACATATTTCTACAATGATACGTAAAAATATTTTACTTCAAAGGTTCCAGAAGTGCATACCAAGCCACCACAGCTGGGGAATGGAAAAAGGAGCAGCTCAGATTTAAAATACAGCACGAGTATAGCCATTGCTACATTTACATTAGAATTCACACTGGGCAGAGGTGAGAAACAACTGTCAGAAGGAAAAAAAATAAACCCCCCCATAACCAGGCTCCCAAAGCTGGGGTGGAGCAGAGGTGGCGCTGGCACCTGTTTGCAGAGAGGCAGTGCAGGGCGCTGGGGCAAAGCTGCTGGTTTTGGAAAGGTGATTCCAGTGAAGTGAGGCATTCCTCAGCAGGGTTGGGGAAATACCACTCCCTAAACTGAGGCTGAGGGTAGTCGAGGTGCCCCCGAGCATCACACCCACGGAGCCTCGGTGGCATAGGAGACGACCGATGAGCCTGAGGAGTGAGGTGACCCGCCTGAAGTGGCAAACGGGAGCCAAAAGCCAATCGGTCATGTGTAAAAACAC
>NW_009191210.1:0-19226 GCF_000690835.1 Fulmarus glacialis | reverse complement strand
GGATACCACTAGAAGAGCCTGGCTCCATCTGATGTACTCCCCCATCAGGTATTTGTACAGATTAGTAAGACGCCCACTCACACCCATCTGCAGAGGACAAAGCGGCTCCCACCCCACCAGGGCTCCTGTGCCACCACAAGCTGCCCTGCTGTCCTGCTGTGCCACAAAACCTGCCATACCGGGGAGCCATAGCAGGGTACCCTCACTCTTGCAGGTAAGAAAGGTGCAGGAGCTGCTGGCATGCTCCAAGACCTGTCATTCATAGGATTACAGGATCACTCAGCAAGGGACCGCAGGAGGTCTCCACTCCAAGCCCTGCCCAAAGCACAGCCAGCTCTGAGCTCAGATCAGGCTGCTCAGGGTCTTATCGAGGTGGGGCTTGGTAACCTTGAAGGCTGGAGACAGCACAACCTGTCTGGGCCCTGGCTCCACTGCTGGGCTGTCCTTGTGGGGAAAACATTTTTTCCTTATGAACGGTCTGATTTTCCCCTGTTTCAGCTTGTGCTGTTGCCTCTCGCCCTCCCGTGACGCACCACTGTGAACAGCCCAACTGTGTCTTCTCCATCCCCGCTCCGTCGGTGCCAGGGATGCTGCTCGATGCTCCCAAAGCCAACCCTCTACCTGACTGAATCAGCCCTGGTCCTGCAGCCGCTCCTCGCAGGGCAAGGGCTCCAGCCCCACCATGTCGGTGGCCTCCCCTCACCTCAGTGTTGTTCCTGTACTGGACCCAAACTGGAGGCAGTACCCATCAGATGGGGTCTGATGGGCACCAAGCAGAGGGGACAGTCCCTGCCCTCCCCTAGCTCTTGGGGTCTTGTCCTGCTCACACCGCCCCAGGCACCGCTGGCCCTTGTTGCTGCCCAGGCACACGGGTGACCCCAGCTCAGGTCACTGCCCACCAGCGCCTAGGGCCGTCCCCCCGAGCTGGTTCCCAGAGCCGCCAGCCCCAGTCTGCATCCCTGCAGGGCTCTGCCTTCCAACTGCTGGGCTCAACATTTGCCCTTGTTGAATTTTCTGGGTTCCTTGTCAGCCCTTTTTCAGGTCCACTTCAATGGCAGTCCTGCCTACAGCATATCCACTGGTCCCCCCGTCTGGTGTCATCTGAAAACTTGACACACTTGCACTCTGTTCCCTCCTCGGGGTCAGGTCTGGCGGCCAAACCCATGTAACACTGACTAAAGCCTGTATCCTCCCTGTTCAATGGTTTTGCACTCATCTTGCTTGCTTCGGCAGTTGTTGTGCAACACAGTTCCCCTTTGAAATGTCTGGGAAAACTTAGCTGCCCAGAGGATTCCTCTGTCTGTCCCAAGGTAAATTCGCTTCAGCCATGGTTTTGGGTCATCACTTAAACTAATCAGGTACAGTGAGAAATTTGAACTTCCTGAAAATGTCCTTCAAAATTACAAAAGTGACCAAGAGGATGTAGGATGTCAGAACCTTTTTGCTGGATTACTCCAATACCACTTTCTACCAATCCATGGTGAAAGAGGAATGAGTATCAATCCACAGAGACCTACATTTCAACAAAAACTGCTTTAACTCATGCGAACTACTCTTCTTAGTTATAACATGTAGTCATATTTCTTCATTTTCTCACAGTCTCTATTAAAATTTGCTACTCATGGAAATTGGTTTTCTAAGTACAACCACTGGCTTCAATATTAGGTCATTTGGTAAGGCTGTGTCAGGGAAGTACTAGGAATAGTGCACAACAGCTGCATAAGGTTTTTCTTCAGCCATTGTGAACAAATGTGTGGTTTGCATGACAGCCTACACAGGCTGTTTCAGTTATTTGGCCTTTATTTTTTATAATGTTGGCAAATTTTGGTATGCATCAAAAGTCTCAACAGATTTCTAGCAAAGTCACTTGAAGCCAGTAAAAGATCTTTCACACTCACTGAGGTTTTATATTCCTAAGGAACTGTCGTGTAACATCATAATATACCTAACATATTACCATTCCTGAATCCCTTGTAGTATCTAGAACTTTTCCCCTTAAGTTGATGTAGGCACTGCATCTAGTCAACTGTGCTAACAGCCCTGGTGATATCTTGGGTAACTGCTCCAGCCCTCACCCGGTTCACATTGTGTCCATGAAGATTTTTGGCTGACAGACTTAACTGTGTTTCGGTGGGGGGGAAGTTTATAATATCAGGTTAGCCATGTACATAATCTACCTCTTTAATAATCAGTCCAAAATGTGTTCGATTTGAAAGGCATCAGTTTTGTACCTAGAAGAACAGACTCTTTATTCTCATGGGGAGGACACGCTTGCTAGCTTTGGGGAACAACAGTGAATGGTTTCTGGAAAGTCTTGTAACCGGCATAAAATTATTCAGGTTTTTTTGTGTGTTGCTTGTGCATAAACAACAGGTCCTTAATTTCAGCCAATCCATTGTAGCAGGACTAGAATAGCAGCTACCTTGGAGATACCCACTGAGAATTTAATTTTGAATTTGCTGGGTATTGGTACGATTCCTTCAGTTTCCCCAAAAACATAATAATATTTGCATCCCTCATTCATGGGTTTGCACAGTGACATTCTCAGGTTTCTTGCTCGGATAGCTAGATTACACAGAATTTGCTGCATAGTTCACCTTCCAAAAATTCCTTGTCCCCTTTCCTTTCCCAGAAGGGCTAGTATACTGGCTGAACTCTGCTCTGTCATTCACCTGTACTCTTTGCTGTATTCACAATACTACTGTAATACAGAATTTAAAGCTGTTTGTTTAGCTTTTGCCTCAGAGCCAAAAATCAATCTAAACTTTCTAAACCTTCAATCATACTCCTCTGCCAGTGTCCCAGATCAAAACAGCACGTACGCAGATGTTAGCACCCACAATAAAATCAGGAAGTTCTTGTATTTTCCAGTGAATCACTTCCCACATGCAGCCTGTGGAACTGGTGTGTCCAGAAACAGTTTTTGAATGTCCACAAACATATCTTCTGCTTTTGCTAAGGACACCTGCCAGACCTCTCTGGATACATCAGGCAAAGAAAACAGGTGGCAAAAATATCTGGCACAGGCTCCTTCCAGAATGTTTCTTCCCGGCTAGTGCAAAAAAATTCCCCTTTTAGAAATTTCCTGAATGGGTTTTTAATAAAACTAGTAGGCTTGATCAGCACAGGTAACCTCATTTTTGGGGTTTGGGGTTTTTTTGTAGCTTGACCTGTGATTTCCAGAACAAGGAGCGTGCCAATCGTTCTTCCAGTTTCTGCTCCAGGGAAGGTGGAAGAGTATAAGCATCCCAGAAGAGAGAGCTCCCTCACCTCTGCTTTGAACTCTGTCAAAAGCTGCGTTATCTCCTTGAAAACGTTCTCAAAACCTTCCTCTACTGCCAGGGTGCCCCATTCCATCTCCTCCTTCAAGGAATGTGCTGTCCTGATGAGATCCAGAACTTGGCTCATTTTTAGCTCAATTTATGCCCTGCTTTTACTACAAGTTTTATATTTTCGGTTTTGTTTTTTTACATCACAGACTCCTTGGGTAGTTTCTTGCGGAGTGGTCTGCATCAGACTCCAGCCATGAGCTGGTCTCTTCTCAGGGATTTGTCTAATCCCAAAATGCAAAATTGGCTCTTCAGCCACAGGCTGATCATAAGCTCTGTGGGTCTTTTATCTTCTTTTGCATTCTCTGTTTAAAAACACAACATTCCCTTAAATCTTCTTTTTTACAGTGTGCAGAATATCACAACTTGTTAAAGACATTAAGTGCTTCAGAACTAGCTTCTTCAGGAATAGGGTCAGCTTTCCTTTTTTTGCAGGACTCTGTTTCTCATGCATGTACAGTTAAGCACACTTGTCTGTGTTTTCAGGGAGTACCCTCTTTCCTGTAGCTTCTACCTGGTCCCACCTCTACTCCTTAGTTCTGGACAAAAGATCCTGGTAGGGTGCAAAAACTCCTTATGGTCCTCTGCCTTCAGCTTTCTGGAGATTAGATTGTCTGCAAAAGGAGTCCAGATAGAGATAGGCCTGAAGCTGCCAGCTTTTGCAGTAAGTTACCTCCTCAAAAGTTGAAATGGTGTCTGTGTAGCATCTTCACTTAACATTTGCAGCTGTCCCTTTGTCTGCCCTGCCTTCCCATCTCTGTTGCACTGTGAGCAAATCCCACACAAATACACAAACTTAAAGTCAAGGAGGTGACAGATTTAAAAAAAAAGATGAAATTAAATAAAGCACATTACAACTTTTTCCAGATGGCTAGCAAAACTAGGTGGGTTCTCATCAGAATCTTCTTCAGAATCAAGTTGTTTGGACTACAGCAAGAAAGTTGCTTGCTCAGACATATGGCAAATCCAAACATCAGCTAACGATTCTTTCTATTTTTGACAGAAGCATCATGTTGCTTTAGTCTTTTTAGATTTTTGCTCTCTGGTATGGCTGCCAGTTGCATAATGATCATATTTCTCTTGAGATGACCAAAGCAGACTCCCATTGCTGAAGAAGAAACAAACAAAACCTGACACACTGCATGCTGTTATGTTTCGTTATAATGCAGTGACAGATTTAAAATAACTCTTTGAGTGATGTACACAGAAACTGCAGACTTGAAGTAAGAGAATCAAAAGGAAATACTTCGCTGTCTCTTAAAACTATTTTAATTACTTTATTCTTCCTTTGTTCCAGTACTGTTGCTGCAAGTTTCTTTTAATACTAATTGATCAGAAGACTAAATGTGTCCTCTTCTCTCAGTCAAACCCATCCGAGTGCTATGGAGAAGATCAGTTCGCTAATTTTGACCATCACACACCTCTCTTCCCATCCCTCCGTTTGCTCTCTTCTCCCGCCCTGTTAAACATAAGCTGCTTGCTCTCACTTTCAAAGACTTTCATGACCTCCAACTCCCTGACTGGCTTTTCCTCAGCATTGACATCAGCTTCTACCCGCTTTGATCCTCTCAGATATAAGTAGCTCTCCATAATCATCCACGTGATTTCTTCTTTGTTCCTCTTCAGGTTCCTCCTTAAAAGGTGGGTTTTTTTCCTGAGAGACCTGTAAACAACATGGCAACTGGTGTGCTGTGTCCAACATAAGTCATGCAGGATTGTTTCATTATATTTACTGGCTGGCTGGCTCTTTTTATCCACTGTCCCTTTTCTTAGGCAGAAAACTTTTGGAAGAGGCAAAAGTTACTTTTATTTCTGTTTTTGTGCAGGGCCCAGTTTAATAGAGGTACTTTAGTTCCTGGTTGCTATGGTAACACAAACAATAAGAACTAACAAAGAAATCAGGATCACTTCATTTGTTATATTGCAAATACTGAAATTCTGCATTATTTGTCTATCCAGGCTTTAGACACAGCATACTTGCCAGATCTGACTTGTGGCATACAGTAACCTTTAAAATACAGACTTTCGTTTTAATAGCATTCTGTTGCCTCCTCAGTAAGAAGACTTTACCTAGGATTTATCTAGTCAAAGCCATACACAATTATGATTTAGGTTTCTCTCCCACTCCAAACGCTCATAGCTAAAATCCTCAGAGACTTGAATGATCTCATTTCAGGACATATCTGCTGTGAAGCATTTTTGACAGCTGGCTGACTAATCTCTCTACTTAATCTTTTAGAGTCAATGGATTTATTCGTGTTTCAAAGAGCGACAAACTCTTGGCAGGTCTTTTAGCCAAACTTTCTGAAGCCAGATATGCGCACCTGACATGAATTAATGTCAATACCAAGGCAGCTGATTAGCTAAATGTCTCCAGCAGCTTTGAAAAATACCCATTTTTGCACAATATATACACACAGAATCGAGTATAGTGCATTATACAGTATACACCACTTTTTAAGAGCTGATGGCCCAAATAGCCAACTGATACTGGTGACTCACCAATATAAGCATTCACTAAGAACAGCTGAAGTGGCTACTACTCTTGGTTGTTTTCCCTGCTTGTCTTCAAGATGTTGCTGCTCTTAGCAGGGATGGCTGAGCTGCACATGCAGCAGCTTCTCAGCCAACCAAAGTTTACAGCTCCATGTGTTAAACTGGTTAGTAAAGTGGCAACTCCAGGTTGCTGTAACCTCTCAGGAGCCAAGGAAGTAACAGGAGATGTGTGTAATGGCAGAGATGTGTGTGAATGGGATGTTCTGAAGGGCAAAGGGAAAAGTTGAGCAGAAATGTAAATAGGGGTTAATATTTGGAAGGTAAAGGGAAATGCAATAGACGCAGGGTTTGTGGACAGATTTGAGAAAATATTTAAAATAATGAGACCAATGGTTAGGGCAGATGCTTTTTGAAGTGTAATTTAGATTTATAGATTAATTTAGAGGAATTGGAGGAGGATGATACAGAATTTCTGAAAGCCAAATTGTGACAGACAAAACAAAATTAGTCAAAATCCAGGCAAGGATCTTGAGACAGTAAATAGTAAAATGACATAAAAATTCCTGAAACTGATGTAAAACCTCAGAGTGGCCCACTAGACTCTCTTCCAAGAAATGTGTAAAGAGGACAGAACATTTCCCTTAATAATGAATTTGTAAAAGCATTTTGTACCTTATTAACTCACATTTCCCGAAATCCCACCCTGTCCTTTCCTGCTGCTAAATTAATCAGGTTGTCCTCTTCGTGTCAGGGAGTAACATAATCATGCATATGTTAACCAGGCTACCTCACAAGTGAAAACAAATGTCAGAAGTGTCATTAATCATTATACATGAGTTTTTGAGGAGTACAAAAGCCTTCTACAAATGGCAGAGTTTAATTCCATAGGCACTTCCCCAGTTCATTCCTAACCAGCCAGGAAATGGGTAAGCCATATTTGTGCTTGTTGCCTTTTAAGACAGGGAATGCAGAGATCCAGGACAAGGCAGAAGGCCAATTACATCTCTTGTTAAATCCTATTATTAAGTGAGCTTGCTTTAAGGACTAAGTTGATCTACAGGCCGCAATTTGCCTTACATTAATTTGACTCCTTTCATATTTCCAGATTAACTGCAACACCAGAGAAGCAGAAGAGCGACGATTAAAGTCTGAGCTTTTCCAAATTCTCTGCACTCCTAGCTACAGATAATCTCCTCTCCAGTGTTTGTTTTGAAATCCTGGAAAATACACTTCGTAAAAAGATCTCATTGCATGCCCAGGCACATCCAAACTTTCCACTTGTTCTCAGACATTGGACACCGGTACTGTTCTAAGTTTGAAATGACATCAGGGCTGGACAAGGAAATGAGGTCTTGTAGCACAATTCAGTGTTTGTATTTCAGTCTCCTCATATACGTGTGTTAAGGTTATTATTTTATGCCTTATATGCTTTAATGGTACTATAATTGTGCATGGCACTTTACAAGTCTAATTAGGCAGAAATCCTGGCATCTGGTTTATTTTATATTTATCAGCAATATGAAAAATACCAATAATTTGAGCTGAGGTCATCTAATCAGATTAACTTTGTATTGCTGTCCATAATTCTTATGTCTTTTTCCCGTTGTCTCCAGTGCTTCACAATACCAGCTGATTCTGATCTTGCTTATAAGCCAGTTTCTGCAGCTGCTGTCTCCTCTGTTCTCTGGAAGTATGTCATGCTGTAGGAATACTTCCATTGGCTTTCACTGGGCTTCTCATAGAGTAAGGTACAAGTCCACGTAAGAGTCTAGATCTGTCTTTCTGAGGACATGACTACATTACATCACAGAGTGACATTAACAGAGTGATGTAGTCATATTCAGTTCAGTTTTGATATCTGGCTTTATTGCAGCCCTTGCGTACAATGCATCTGTGGTTCGCAGGGACTTAGTCCTGGTTAGACCCTATGGGCTGAAGTGTGTTATAAATCAAGCAGCAAATGCTTAAAGTTTTGCTTCTTTGTGAAGGTACTACACTACAAAATGTAGTAAAGTGAATGAGGACTCCCCTTTTGTCTTGCTAACCAAGAGGTGACATGTAATGGTGAGAACGAGTAAAAGGAATATACATACTCATTTCTTCTTTTCAAAATTTTCTGAGGGATTTGATTCCTAAGGGAAAACCAAAGAGAGGCTGGCTAGAAGGTACTAGCGGCCAGTGAGTGTGCTGGCCATTTCTGCTCCCTTATGGGTTATGTGCCATTTTGGAGGGAGACAAGAGAAGAAATGCACCCATGGGATGAGCAGAAAAAGGTCCTGACAGTTTTATTTGATTTTTCTGATTGCTATCACATTGCACGCTTAGCAGCAAGCTGCAACTGCCAGCTGAAGCAGTGGGGAAAGGTCCTACCACTGCCGTCTATGGCATGAGCCACATGTGCACATCAGCATAGCAGGTACATCTATGTGCTTTTTAGGATGGCTCAGAGGGGAAATTTTTTCCCATTCTGTTGAGCTGGTTCCATATGATGTTTTGGAAGGCTCTGCTCTGAACAGCCTGGTACGGTTTAGTACTAACAAAGTACATATTTTTGGCATGTTGTCCCCACATATCGTGTCTTGGTTTGGTATATTTACTCTTCCGTGCACTGAAATTGCTTCTGGTGATTGATACCCGGAAAACCTCATGCGGAGATCATGGAACTCTCCAGTACTTCTGGTTTGCTGAGGGTTGGTGACTGATCTTAAGAGGCACCTGAGTTTATTAATGGAAGTTGCAGTCAGTCCAGTGCTGATTCATCTGCTGGGACTCAGCAAAGGGAACCGTGCTGCGGCTGAGCTTGGTGAGGTTCGCTGGTACTGAGGGTGGTCTGTTTTATATCTGGAGTCAGCATCTGCTGTATATATGTAAAATCAATACTGCTGTACTTCCAGATAAAAATTTAGTTAGTGGCTGAACTGAACAACCTTTAAATTTTTTTTTTAACAGTTCCGCAACGTGCAGGCTGCTAATAGTAGGGAAAAGACCAGGAGGCCAATCTCAGAAAAGGTAAAGCTGGGCATGAAGTCACAGCTCAGTAAAGCTGACTCTTTCTTCGTGAGTGCCGACAAAAAGACTCCAGGATCCCCCTCTTACATTAGAAGAATTTAAAAAAAACCCACTTTTTTTTATTATATAGTAAGTTTTTCATACCTTATTTAATTCCCTGTAAAGGAAAGCCAGCTGCTTGAAAGAAGCAAGCTTTTGCTGCATATCACCATGATTTCATGAAGAGGAGTAAAAAAAACAGTCGAGAATGGCACCTGCATATGATGTTACTAAACAAATCCCGGTCATTTGTTTCTTTGTTTGTAAAAACTCTGCTGGCACCAGCAAACTGCAGCTTCCTCTTTGGGATAAAAGCACTCAGGTGCCGAATAAAAAGCTCAGTTTTACAACTAATTAATGTTTTACAATAGCTATCAGGGCTGACTTCCATGGTTTTTTTTAAACCAGGCAGTTAGCAGATGACTGGACTGTAAGGTATCTAAACATTGGCTACAAGCCTGGTTAATGGCCTGCTAGCTGGGTGGTGGCCTCTGAAGGCCATTGGATATTGCTTTCAGCTGCAGATTCTGCCCTTTTCAGTCAACAGAGAGAGTGCCAGCCACTGTGGTTTCGCAGTTGGTATAAATCATCAGGTGGAGGGATCTGAAGAGGATACCTATGCTTGATCCATGTCAGAGAATGCAGCTCTACAAAAGTCCCTTCTCTATCCTCATGCCACAGGCTGGTCACCCACTTCTGGAGAAAAGGAAGCCAGTAGGAGCAGCCACAGCAGCACCATCCCTTGCAGAACAGGAGAGCCGGAGCCCAAAGTGAGATGGCAACCTCACGGTCACAGCGACTGCAGATAATCCTGGTAAAAAGTAGCCTTCCCACATGCATGCATGTAAACGAATTTCCTTGCGTTTCCTTGCATAAATGCAAGCTACATCACCTGTGCTTCACCAGCAAGAGAGAGAAGCCATCACAAGAGAAGACCTGGCTGCACAAGGCAAAGCGGAGGCCTTCTGTGGTGGAACTCCCCAGATGCTCTGCTAAAGATGAGTAGTTATGAAGTGAACTTGGAGAGAAGACAAAGGAAATATTAATATTCCATATTTTGGTCTTTTGGGCTCAGTGTTCAAAGAGGTTTTGGTTCCTGGACAAAACCACAGAATTACTTTAAGGTTCAGATATTTTACTGAATATTTCAGCTACTCAGGTGAGAACAATAGTAAATGCTTCAATTAAAGCTGTACGGTAAGTGTTAGTTATATCTAAACTAAATAAATAAGCCTTGCTGCTGTACATGAAGATACGAGTTTAAATGTATACAAATTTAGAATAGGGGCTACTTGCAAAAATTCAATACAAGTACCTTTTTCACTTAAAGTGGGATTTAAAGTACGTTGAAACAAGACGTGCTGGAGCAGGCATTTATATAATGATTGACAGTGTAACTGTAACTAGGAAATGGCAAATTTTTCCCATGAAGACAAAATTCCAGCAAAGTCCTGCTCAGCCCAAAGCTAGGATGAGCATTTGGCTTAGAATGGGGGATTGGGATAATGATGGTTTCATCACCCATTTCCAACTGGGTGGGTTTGATATCCACAATACTGAAGCGTAGCATTAAGGTTAGAGTTCCGGAAGCAAGGATCCTCAGGGTTGGAGTAACATTGAAATCCTGCTCTACCCAGAGAGCTAGGACGGAGTGGTAGGTCATCACACATTTTGAACAGGGAAGGTTTGTCATCTACTCTTGCAGAAGGATAGGGTTAGGGTTGGGTATAGGGCTAGGGAAATTGAAGACCTCAGATCTGAAATGCCAGCAACATCCTGCTCAGCCCAGAGACCTGGGATGGCAGCTGGGCTCAGGACAGGGCTGTAGCTCAGTGCACACTGGAATCAGGAACTGGTCTTATTTCCTGCAAGGAAAGCTGACTTGTAAAGGTAGGTTAGTTAGCTGAGTGCCACCATATGATCTTTGGAGCAATGTGTAATTGACAAAAGGAAACTTTTTTAAAAAGTTCTTTCCAACATAGGCTACCTGTATTCTACTATACATTTTAGCTCTGAAAATAGAAAAATACTCTTTTGTTTAAACAATATTCAAACACCATTATCACCTATGGACATTACAGAATGAATTGGCTAAGAGAAAGTTTTGTTAAAAGTTTTGTAACAATCCAGAAAGAACAAAACACTGTGGACAGTATTCTCTGCTAATTTGTACCAGATGCTACACTATAATTAGGCCTATTAACAGCAAAATAACATCATTGATCATTTATAAATAACTAACTCTTACTTATAGGTGTGAACAAACCAAAAAGCCATTGACAATTGCAGAAAACCTTTTCTATGGATGTGTCCCTTTTCCTTACTGGTTCTGTGCCTATAACAATCTATTTTTAAGATTTCTTTGAGATGCCAGCTGCAGAAGAAGCAGGGGAATGCCCAGCTGTTCAAAAGCAACTTTATCATCCAGAAGACTGCATAATGAAAAAAATTGGGGTTGCTATGGTAAAATATTATTTGTGTACAAACAAATGCCCTGCGGTCAGTTTCTCCCTCAGATGACAGTACTTTTGCAGAACTCAGAAGAAAACAGAGGAGAAAGCCAAATATGAGGAGATGTGCAGAGATGGAAAATGGAAAAAAAAAGGAAGTGAGACAGAAGAAAAGGAAGATTTGTTCAGTTCTGTTTAAAACCATTAGCCCCTACTTTTTAGGACTGTGTGAAGATCTTCATGTTCCATATGTGGCTGTAAAGTAGTTTTCCAGGGACTTCTTCATAAGACTGGCACTAGGGTAATGAATCTCCCTGGCAGGGGCAAAATAACTGCCCAAAACAGTGCAGTAATTCTGCAGAAGAGGGTTGCCCTGTTTAAGAGAGGCCTCCAGGACTAGTTCAGCTGTATCAGGAGCTTTTCTGTCTCCTGAGTCAGCAAAGAATTGGCAGATACCATGTCAGTACCAGATCCTTGGGCTTTGGAGTCCTACAGCTAGAAGTTACTGCACTCATCTGGCTGCTGGGCTAGGATTTTGTGTGGCTTGGAGTCCATCTCTTAGCTGGGTATCTCTTCCTGCATTTGTCAGAGATTTCTCTTTGCCAGTATTGGCACCATCTCTTCTTTTGAAACATGCTGAACAGAGCAAGGGTATATATGTAAAAAGGAAAGACATGATCACGGCAACAGCAGTTCCAGTTGCAACATCAAATAGTAAGCGTATGAGATTAAAAAAAAAACAACAACAACAAAAACAAACAAAAAAACACCGCAAAAACAAGAGAGCTGACATACATATGGCACTTTTGCCTGAAGGGGCTATGGCTGAAGTTTTACAAATTCATATCAAAGTGAAGAATACTCTGACTGCAACTGCAAAGGAAATCGGGATACTCGCTCATGATGGAGATTGCTGATTACCACAAAAAGTACACAGCTTCACTTTTACAACCCTCCAAATGAGGCAGCTCCAGCTGCTCCTCGTTTTTCAGTTTGACACATACCATAAATGTACAGACCACAAGATAAATATATATGTTAAGCTGTACAGGCAGGTATTGCCCCAGGGTTCCCCCCAAGCTTGTTCATGTTGAATGCCAGCATTTCAACAGATTGCATACAACAAAGAAAGATCTCTGTAATGTATCACTTACTTTGATTACAGGTCATAACTTGTTACTTACCTGATGAAAAACCTGAATGGCAGCTCCACAGTGTTCCTGCATATCCAATTGATCCTGACGTTTGCCTTGTTTCACGAGGATAACTGGCCTTTTGTTTTCCTGTTTCACCGATTTGTTTTGATCTGTGAATTTTGTGACACTCAAGCAGTGTTGAAAATCTTTAAGGTGGCAGTTACTGCAATGGTATGAGAAAGGAAATTGTTGGAAGAAGAAAGGAGAGGGATGAAAGAGGTGGTTGTTTATTGTTGGAATCATCCATTTCATTCCTCAGCAAGAGAAAGCATGCTAATGAACAGAGATGTTTATGTTTTCGAAGTTGTTTAAACATTTAAGGCCTGATTGTGGTTTCATATCCCGATTTTATACTTCAGTCTAGTTCTTCCTGATTTACCCTGCGGTTGGTGTGAGGAGAGCGAGGCTTTCCAACCTGAAACGTTATGTAGCCCAAGTTAAGGGAGTATAGGATCCAAATAATGGACATAAATGCCTTAAACCTCAGAGGTACAGAAAAATCCCTGTATGTTCTGGTCTTTAAAAGCCAAGTTCCATGAAAGAGACAGCACCACTTTGTCATTCGTGATTCGCTTTCCAACCAAAAAGCCTTGCCAAAAAGCCTTGAAAATCTGCAAGGACAAAAAATGTATTCCTCACGTTAAAACATTTGTTCCCCAGGAATTATTAGGGGCAACTGTTGGACATTATTATAATGTCCAACATTATTGGACATTATAAGGGAATTCTCTCTTCTTGGCAGAAGGAATGACTGAGTCACACCGATTATCTCCAAACAAAAAAGGACAGCCAAAAAAAAAAGTAAATCTAGAAACTTTAGAGGCTGTTCTTCCTGTTTTTAAAGCTAGCAAACAGATGAGGCTATTTCTTCTAAAGTTTTTCACTTAGACAAAAAAAGAAAAGCCAAAATTACATTCCTTCTTGTGGCTGTGGTTTGCACTGTCAGCTGGTTTGATCAATGTCTGCAAACAATCTGTGTATGCACACTGGGCATCTCACACCAGGACAAAATGATCAGATGTGCAAGTAGTGGTCTTTGCACCAAACGTTGAACTCGTGGTAAACAAACAAATTTCAGTTGCCAACAAAACGACAGATCTGTGGCTTCCTTGCAACCATGTAGAGACAAAAGCAGTGAGTGAAGATTACAGTAGATGGCAAGGTCCAAGGGGGAAAATGACTAATAATTAATGACACTGGGTATGAGGTTGCCACAACACTGTGCTGTCATGAACTGAGTCCTATGACTGGCTTACAAAATATGTGTATTTCTCTTTGAGTTGTGTTCTCGTCTGGTTAGGAGTATTCCATTTTTAGTTCTAGCATCATGACAAGATGGGTTCAATAACTAGCAAGCTGCCAGATCCCCTATTTCCATCAGTTTCTAGACATCAATTGTTACTTGATCTTCTTCTGAGTGAGTCTCACTAAACTTTGTGCCTTATCTGGCAGGCACGGTAGTACCTTAACAGCCTCTTTCTGTTGTTTGCCCAGTATCACCCCCAAGGCAAAGCTCCGGACAGATTTATGGTTATGATGGTTATTATGGTTATGATGTGATTTTTCTGTAGCCAGCTAGGGAACAAACCAGAGTAGGTGATGAGGTACTCAGTTACAGATGGGTCAACAAGAGCTGGTCTTCTGCAGAGCTCTAGAGCATGCTTCCCATGCAGATTTGACAGCTGTCATGATGACATAGCAACAATTTCATCAGCTTCTCCAGAGTGACTCTGAGGCATCTGCTGCTCATCAGTGCTCCATCTTTTCCAAGCACTGGGGCACTTACTTCTTTGTCCAGACCTGAAAAGGGAGAGCTGGGCTCTGTCAGCACAGCAACCTTCATCTCCTAATTAACTTTCTATTGATCTCCTCTATACCGATGTGAACTTGGCTGAGGGTCTGGAAATCATTACCCCAGCTGACAAGTGACGGGTTGTTAATAATAATATGAATTGATGGTGCCCATCAGTCCAAGTTATATGACAGTTTACTCTGTCATTCAAATCACCCTCTACAGAGCAGCGAAGCCATGGGCTGAAAGGGCCATAGAAGTGTTCCCTCCGGGTTAGGTTTGACACATTGCATGGAAGAGTAAATAGGAGCATGTACTGCTGCTATTTGTATTGCACTGTGCATAACAGACAAAAGAAAGGAAAGCCACCTTGTTGGTCATCAGCATTACATTTACCCCTCACACACGGGACCTTCTCTCACCCCGTAAAATCCTTTCTCTTTCCTTTTTCATGTCTTCTCTTTGTCTTCTGATCAGCCACAGGCAGAAGTAGTGCATCCTGGAGCACTTCAGATCAGGCTTCTCAGACTGTCCCAGCAGAGATTAAGAAGCTTTACCAAGCAGAACGGGAGGAGCACATGCTGGGAAAGCTCACCAGAAAAAATCAACATAGCCCAGTGCATTAGTCACTACACAGAAAACAGTTGTTACGAGGACAAGGCAAAATCATTCTTTCAATAAATATGAATTTGTAGGCTAAGCACTCGGTGTCATTGCAAAACCAACTAGGCAGTGTGGACACCACTAATCTTCCTAGTCGGGTCATTGCCAAACTAGTGTTGTCCTGGGAAATGCAGTACCTCAGTTCAGCACTCTTTCTGTCTGATTTTAACTGGGATCTTCTACCTCCTGGAAGAGTGCTTTTGCCACTAGGACATAGGGTATTTTGGGTCTGAGCATCTCTCAGTCTGTCCTGGAGGGTTTTCACTTTATGTAGAGAAAACATGATGTTTTGAAAGGAGGAGGTAATTGCAAATCATAGGATCACAGAATCACTCAGGCTGGCAGGGACCGCAGGAGGTTTCTGGTCCAAACCCCTGACAAAGCAAGGACAGCTCTGAGCTCAGACTGGGTTGCTCAGAGCTTCATATAGTCAGGGCGTAAAAACCTCCAAGGATGGAGATGACGCAACCTCTCTACATCCCAGTTGCATTGCTTGGCTCTCCTCCTGGGTGAAATTTTTTCTTGTTATGTCCAATTGAATGTTACCTGTTTCAATGTATGACCATTTTCTCTCGCTTGGTAACCTCCTTGTGGGTGCAAGGCCTGCTGTTGGGTGCTCCCAAAGCCATCCCTTCTTCTGGTTAAACCAGCTCCAGTCCCATAGTTTCTCCTCACAGGGCAAGAGCTCCAGCCCCTAGCTATCTTCATCCACCCCTGCTGAAGTTGCTCCAGCTTATTGATGTCCTTTACTGGGGGGGACTGCAACTAGACACGGTGCTCTGGACGAGACTGAACAAGCACTGAGTAAAGGGATACTATACCCTGGGAGGTGGGGGTCTCCCCTCACTTCCAGTGACCAGTAAGAGTGATCTGATGAAAGGTCTCTGTTCAAGACCATGGGTTGGGTTCAAAAAGCGAGGATTTGAACTTCAGCCCGTCACCACCGGGTTACTGCACACAGAAAGGGTGTGGACACTTCCTCCTCCTCTGTTCTCCTAATCCAGCCTTCTGCTTTTTCTGTGCTGGTATAAAAACACTCCAAAACAAAGATATTAAAATTTGATCAAATCCGTAATTTCATTCAATTTTCTTAAAAAAATGTTCTATATGAAACAGAAAACAAGCGTTCCTGTGTTTTTTGGGGGGATGGAATCATTTAAAAAATCATCCCATGGGAATCTGTGTTTGCCAGCTCTGTGGAAAAGGGTTTGATGACTGGAGACCTTGCTAAGTAGCAGCCAGCGACTGTGAGACTCCACAAGACCCCTAAAATTCATTCTGATTCCCAGAAAACAGTAGTGGAACTAAATGCCATCATCTTTCAAGCTCCGATCCTCCTCCCATCCTCTCCATCTTTGATAGCAATCTGTGAGAGAGCCTGGACTACACCTAGCTGTATGCTTGGAAAGTAGCTTCCAATCTTCACCCATAGCCTGCTGTGCACTGTGCACCTGCTTAATGCTCCAAATGAATATTTACACTGTATAACTTAGCGCCTTTCATTAAACAGTGGACTAACTGGATCATGCTGTGCTAAGGTTCCTGCCAAATTAGTCAGGAAGTATCATATACTAATGCACGAATTTCCTGGAATTTCTTTTAATCAAATTATTACAAAGAATGATTCTTCAAACAACTATGTTAAACAAGGGTGTCTTGCAGCTGATGCTGCTATAATCTTAGATAAAGCACCCTTTAGAATTGGTTCGTCAGCTGGGATTCCTCCTTGTAATTTCTCTATGAGTAAGCTTACCATGAAATCTGTTTTGGAATGTATTTTGATCACAGATTCAACATCACAGAATCGCAGAATCCACAGTTGTCAGGCAACTCTGGAGATCATCTAGTCCAAACTCCTGCTCAAGCAGGGTCAGCTACAGCAAGCTTACCAGGACTGTTGTCCGGTTGGGTTTTGAATGTCTCTAAGAATAGAGACTCCACCACCTGCCTAAGAAACTTGCTCCAGTGTTTAATTGTCCAAACAATAAAAAGTTTTTTCTTCTGTTTAAGTGGAATTTCCCGTGTTTCAGTTTGTGCCTGCTGCCTCTTGTCCTGTCACGGGACACCACTAGAAGAGTCTGGCTCTGTCTTCTTCATTCCCCCCATCAGGTATTTGTACACATTGAACTCCACCATGGTCACTGCAGCCGTGGCTGCTCCCAGCATTCACATTCCCATCCAGTTTTTCTGTGGAAGTATCAAGAGCAACAGAATTCTCCCCTCTTTGGCTCCTCAGTCACCTATGTCAGGAAATTGTCATCAGTGCAGTCCAGAAAATTCCTGAATTGCTTGTGCTCTGCTGCATTAACCCTCCATCAGATATCAGGGTGGCTGAAGTCCCCCATGAGGGCCAGGGCATGTGAAAGTGAGGCTTCTTCCAGTTGTCTGAAGGAGACATTATCTACTTCTTTTTCCTGAGCATGTACTCTGTAGCAGACACCTGCCACAACATCACCCATGTGCATCTGCCATCCCAAGGTAGAGCTCCACACGCTCCTGCTGCTCTCTTGTACAAAGGGCAACTCCATTTCCTCACTTTCCCAGCCTGTCCTTCCTCATGAGCCTGAATCCATCCATCACAGCACTCCAGTCACGTGAGCTATCCCAGTACAGCACCGTGATTGCAGTAAGACCGTAGCCCTGCAACTGCACACAGACCTCTAATTCCTCCTGTTTGCTCTCCATGCTGCAGTGGATAATTAAATGGTAAAGGGTGCTTGCAGCTTAAATTACAAATTCCAAAAGAAAGGGTGAAAAAAAAAATCTCATTTTAACCTCTATTTCATCCTTCTTATTTACAGTCCTTTACAAATAAAAATACCACAACCAATAAATAAACAGCCGTGATTTTTCCTCCAGCTTAATCCAAAGACCTGTGGAAGCACTAGCCATTAGATAGAAACAGCAAAGAATGCAAGGGAATAATTGAGCACTACAGCCAATTATTTGCTTAATTTTGCCTAATAACCTTTTTGGGGAAATCACTACATTTCAATTTTAAGTTACCTCAAAAGAATACATCGTGCCTGATTTGTTTTGGTGACAGTTGGAAAAAGGTAGGGAGAAAGGGAACTACATCCTTGCTTGTGAGGCCATAAGCCCAGGCAGAATTGTAGCACCTCGAGAACCTATCCCAATACTGCGAGCTGAGGTGCCCCAAAGGGATGGTGACACAGAGGCGTGACACAGGATCATGACACAGAGAGTGAGAGCAGGCATGGGTCTTCCAAGGCCCTCTCCCATGCGGAGCAGAGAGCTAGTCACTTTGGGTAAAGGAATATGCTGCATTGCTCTTGGGAGGTGGAGGAAACAGCACACATCTGTTTTCATCAGGCATATTTATGAGGGGTATTGAACACCTGTGTGGTTTTACCATATATAGGTCAATGATATCATAAGATTGCAAGGAACAGCCAGACTGAAGGAAAACTGTTAGAAAAAGGGAGGAATATGAAGTACTAGGATCGGCACAGGGATATAACCTGCACAGGATAGCACAGGGGACAGAAGAGGAAGATGAGACTGGCTGCAGGAGCAAAGAAATCCAAGCGTGTACTGCAGATATTTTTCATGAGCTAGAATCACATGTAGCAGCATCATTTTCCCTTGCTATATTAATTGGCATATTGTGATGTTTGCAAAGAAACAGATTGGCTTTTGAACAAATATGAAAATTAAGATATTTCCGCCCTGATGGAAAAGATGCAGCTTGCAAGAGAAACTTGTGCCACAACAGTAGCAACTATGAACGAAAGCAGATGGAAAATAATCCTGATCAGCATGTTTCCTACATACAACCAACAGAAGTTAAACTATCTTAGACAACCACAGGGGCCATTTAACAATGCCAAGTTTTAAAAATCAACAGACCTTGGTTATTTCTGTAATTCAATAACTTCATGTTTACAGCCACTTAATCCATTGCAAGCTTTTGCAATCAACCTCACCTGCCAATTCAGTATATTTTTTATTGTGCTGCATCATTCCCTTTTCTGCTACTCTGTTAATTTTGTATCTCTATGCTTTTCATGTGAAAACTTGTCTTATATATTTCATACTATATTATGATACCAGGTCAAATTTCTAAATAGCAGTTACAGACATCTCTATAACCTAAAGATCAGTCTATAAAACAAAATGTGAGTGATTGGAGCTCCATTTCACCGAAGACCCTAGGAAGAAGGTATAGACAGACTCAGAGAATCACAGACTGGCTGAGGTTAGAAGGGATCTCTGGAGGTCATCTGGTCCA
>NW_009191209.1:0-225 GCF_000690835.1 Fulmarus glacialis | reverse complement strand
GGGACAACCCCCCCCGCCTCCCAAAAAAAAAAAGAAACCCCCCGCCGTTAACGGCGGGCGGCCACGTGCAACCCCCTCCCTTGGGCACAGCTTTGGGGGGGCACCAAAAACTGCAGCAGCCATTTGGTTTTGGGGTTTTTTGGGGCTATTTCAACATGAATTAGGTGCCTCTAGGTCCGGCATACTGTGTGTCCCCCCCAGGTTGGGTTGCCCCGATGGGTTCCT
>NW_009191208.1:911-1697 GCF_000690835.1 Fulmarus glacialis | reverse complement strand
CCCTTTGGGGTCCCCAGGAAAGGATTGGGGTCCCAGTAAGGGATTGGGGTCCCAGGAAAGAACTGGGGTCCCAATAAGGGATTGGGGGTCCCCAGAAAGGGATCAAGGGACCCCAGTAAGAGATTGGAGCCTCCCCCAATGTAAGGGAGGAATGAGGGGACCCCATTAAGGGCTTGGGCCCCCCATTAAGCGCTTGACCCCTCCATGAGGGATTGAGGCCCCCAGTAAGGGACCAGTTTCCCCAGTAAGAGGTCAGGGCCCCTGTAAGAGATCGGGGTCCCCCGTAAGGAACCAACTCCCACAGTGAAGACTCAAGGCCCCCATAAGGGCTCAGAGCCCCCCAGTAAAGGGTTGGGGTACCCCATGAGGGCTCAGAGCCCCCCAGTAAGGGATTGGAGCCCCCCATAAGGGTTCAGAGCCCCCCCAATAAGGGATTGGGGCTCCACATAAGAGCTCAGAGCCCCCAGTAAGCGGTTAGGGCCCTCCCATAACTGTTCAGAGCCCCCCAGTACGGGGTTGGGGTCCCCAATAAGGGCTCAGAGCCCCCCATTAAGGCATTGGGTGCCCCATAAGGGGTCAAAGCCCCCCAGTAAGGGGTTGGACCACCCCGTAACGGCTCAGAGCCCCCCAGTAAGGGATTGTGTCCCCCCATAAGGATTCATAGCCGCCAGTAAGCAGTTAGGGTCCCCAATAAGGGCTCAGAGCCCCCCATTAAGGCATTGGGTGCCCCATAAGGGGTCAAAGCCCCCCAGTAAGGGGTTGGAGTCCCCCATAAGGGCTCAGACG
>NW_009191208.1:0-596 GCF_000690835.1 Fulmarus glacialis | reverse complement strand
CCCCATGAGTGCTCAGGGCCCCCCAGTAAGGGATCAGGGTCCCCCATAAGGGCTCAGAGCCCCCCAGTAAGGCATTGAGTCCCCCATAAGGGGTCAAAGCCCCCCAGTAAGGGGTTGGGGTCCCCCATGAGGGCTCAGAGCCCCCCAGTAAGGGATCAGGGTCCCCCATAAGGGCTCAGAGCCCCCCAGTAAGGGGTTGGGGTCCCCAATACGGGCTGGGGATCCCAGTCACTCACGCGGCAGCTTATTGACGTGCCAGGGGACGGAGGTGGTGACGTAACCGCGGCGGGCAGCGGTGACGAGGACCCAGGTGCCCAGGCGGTAGGGGACGGGCAGGACGCCGGTGCCCTCGTGGTCGGTGGTGGCGGTCGCCAGCGAGCTGCGGTTGCCAAAGACCTCCAGGGTGGCCTGGGCCAGCGGGGCCAGCGTCCCGCTCTCGTACACCTGCACCTTCAGCAGCACCTCTGCGGGGACACGGGTGACACGTGGGTGCGGGCACAGGGCACCCCACACGGTGATGGGTACCCCCCAGCATGCCCTGTGGGCGGGGTGGGGGGCACCATCCCAGCAGGGTGGTGGGACCCATCCTGGTGGGT